>NC_037679.1:801630-986863 GCF_003255815.1 Theropithecus gelada
CAAAAAAAAAAAAAAAAAAAAAAAAAAGTTCTTTTTATTTTATTTTGTTTTATTTTGAGACAAAGTCTTGCTCTGTCGCCAGGCTGGAGTGCAGTGGTGTGATCTCGGCTCACTGCAACCTCTGCCTCCCGGGTTCAAGCAATTCTTCTGCCTCAGCTCCTGAGTAGATGGGACTACAGGCATGCACCACCATGCCCAACTAATTTTTGTATTTTTAGTAGAGACAGGGTTTCATCATATTGGCCAGGCTGGTCTCGAACTCCTGACCTTGTGATCCACCTGCCTTGGTCTCCTAAAGTGCTGGGATTACAGGCATGAGCCACCGCGCCCAACCTATTTTATTTTTTGAGACAGAGTCTCGCTCTGTCGCCCAGGCTGGAATGCAATGGTGTGATCTCAGCTCACTGCAACAACTTTCTCTGGGGTTCAAGTGATTCTCGTGCCTCAGCCTCCAGAGTAGCTGGGATTTCAGGAGTGTGCCAACACATCCAGGTAATTTTTGTATTTTTAGTAGAGATGTGATTTCACCATGTTTACCAGGCTGGTCTCAAACTCCTGACCTCAAGTGATCCGCCCACCTCAGCCTCCCAAAGTGCTGAGATTACAGGCATGAGCTGCCTCACCTGGCCAAAAAAAAGTTCTCATTTAAAATAACAATAGTGTACATATATGTCTCAGTAAGGGGAGTCACAAACACAAATGCCTACAGGAGCCAGGCAGATAGCTCAGAAGAGCGGAGCAAGGTGACTACTATAATAAAGGTGAGGACTATCACAGGCCCCTTCCAAAGGCGGTGGCCATCCTCAAGTCTGGCTGAATATTGCCTTGATGAAATGCAAATCCAATGCAGCCAAGATTTTTGTTTCTTGTATGTCTGTTGCTTCTCAAGAAAAAGAGAAAAACAGATCTTTATGCAAAAACTCCTTAGTTTTAAACACCAACAACTAATTCAGCACAATATTTACGTATGCTGCAAACCAGTCAAAATATGTCTCAGGCCAACTATAGTCCCAAGACACCAGGCTGGAACTTCTGGACAAAATATTAGCACCAATAATAGCTGTGGCTTTGGGTTCATATTGCACACGGTTTCAGTAAGAGGCAGTGTAGAATTTCAAATTCTCATTAATGACCTTGTCAGTAATTTTTCCCCAAATCTCTAAAGTTGTAAAATTAACATACTATTTTGTATTTAGTTCAAATTCATGTATAGCTACTATAACACCTTTCCTTTTGACTCCTCTAAATAATCTTAATTTTAAAAAAGTTCCAAGGGCAGAGCTTTTACTGCAAGAGTGGTTTAAGTCCTATTCCAATCATTGACTCAATAAATATTTTAAGTGATTATATGCAAACAAAGTGAGGGACAACAGTGATTTAGAGAAGAATAAGACAATGTCAGTACTTACAAGGAGTTTACTGTCTAGCACAGGAAGATATATTTGAAAATACGTAAGTGGAATAACAGAAATTACAAGAGAAATACGATGAATTTTACCTGGAAGGGTAAGGAATTCTTCAGATATAAACTGCTCGGGATGGTCTCCCTGAGTCCACTCTTGCCTTCACATTGCAGGAATAATGTCTTTTTTTTTTTTTTTTTTTTTTTTTTGAGACAGAGTCTCACTGTTGCCCAGGCTGAAGTACAGTGGGGTGATCTTGGCTCACTGCAACCTCCGCCTCCTGGGTTCAAATGATTCTCCTGCCTCAGCCTCCCGAATAGCTGGGATTATAGGCACGTATCACCATGCCTGGCTAATTTTTGTATTTTTACTAGAGACGGGGTTTTGCCATGTTGGCCAGGCTGATCTCGAACTCCTGACCTCAGGTGATCCGCCTGCCTTGGCCTCTCAAAGTACTGTGATTACAGGTGTGACCCACCATGCCTGGCCAGAATAATGTCCTTTAAAACGTAAGTCATTTATGTCATTTCTCTGCCTGAAACCTTCCAATGGCTGCTAACCCAAATAGAATAAATTATTCTAGACTTTTTAAGACCTTCACACCCTGTCCCTGCCCCCAACTCTGACCTCACATTTTGCCACTCTATACCTTAACAACTACTTTTTGGTAAGACTGGTCTTTCTATTTCTGGAACTCATAAAGTTCTTTCCTGCCTTAGGGTCTTTGCACTAGCTCTACCCTCTCCCTGGAATGTTCTTTCCCCAGACCTTCCCATGGTTGGCTTTTTTTTTTTTTTTTTTTTAATTTCTAGGTTATCAGTTTAAATGCTGTTTTCTCAGAGGCCTCTCCTGATCACCCAATCTAAAATAGCACCCCCACAAAGACCAGCTACCTAATTTGCACCACCCAGCGCAAAATGAAGATGTGAGGGATCTTGTAAGAAAAGGAGGATAAAAATGGTATGAAAGGTACAAAAATAGAAAGCTTTTCCCCTTCTTTAAGCTCTCTCATGTCATGGTGGTTTTTTGTTTGTTTGTTTGTTTGTTTGCTATTTAATGTCATTCTCCATAAAGAAAAGTTAAAGTTTTAGCTTATTTCCATGACTTTTTCCATTCGTCTTTATAGTGTACAATGCTGGTTTTAAGTATCAATAGAAGAGTATTTAACTCTTACATAGGATTATAAAAATTATACAACTTATTTCATAGTTCATACATCCTTATGTATTTATTCTTAACAGTAGAAACATTGCACAAAACTAACTCAACTGTTTTTATTTCATACACACATATGCTACTAACATTTCCTACCTTTGGCTTACAGATTATGTCAGGAAGAACTGAAAAGAAAGGAAACAACTCTGTCCCATCTTTCCTTTCCTTTTACTGACATGGTCTGGCTCTGTGTACCCACTCAAATCTCACCTTGTTTGTAATAATCCCCATGCATCAAGAACAGGACCAGGTGGAGATAGTTGAATTGCAGGGGCAGTTTCCACCATGCTTTCTGATAGTGAGTTCTTATGAGATCTGATGGTTTTGTAAGGGGCCTATCCCTTCACTTGGCACTCACTCTCTCTTGCTACCCTGTGATGAGGTGCCTTCCGCCATGATTGTAAGTTTCCTGAAGCCTCACCAACCATGCGAACCTGTGAGTCAAACCTCTTTCCTTTGTAAACTACCCAGTCTTGGGTATTTCTTCATAGCAGCATGAGAAAGGACTAATACATTACATCATCACTTTTGAAGTTAATGGCTGGCTGCTACAGGAAATTATGAAAGAAGAAAAGAATAAGACTGGGTTCTTTGGTCATCTTTCAGAATGTCATTGCCTTCTTTTTGCATTGGAAGTGTTAAAGTAAACTATGGCCTGAGAAGGACTCTGTCCTTCTATGTTTGAGTCCTTGTTGATGAACTGTAACCTAGCTTAATAGACAAAATTTAAAACCTAACTTGGTAGCATGCACCTGTAACAATAGCTGAGTGTTGGCCAATCCCAGCAGCCATACTTGAACCACTCATAGACTGCAGAATGTGCAAACTGCATTCAAATAAGGCAAACACCGAGTAGTAACCAATCTCACTGTTTCTGTACCTCACTTCTGATTCCTGTACATCACTTTACCTTTTTTGTCTATAAATTTGTTCTGAACACGAGGCACCCCCGCAGTCTCTGTTAATCTGCTGTGATTCTGGGGGCTGCTCGATTCGCAAATTGTTCATTGCCCAATTAAATTCCTTTAAATGTAATTCGACTAAAGCCTTTCTTTCATCAGAAGCAAGTTCTGGTTTGAGAGAAGCATGGCTTCTAAACATATAGGTATCCCTGCTTCCTCCATGGAAGACATAGAACATTTATTGTACACTGGCTTTGAATCTCACTGAATTCCCCAGGGTGGTGATTCAACCAGAATTCCATGCTTATGAGGGATCACAAATGCTACATAAGAATGGCATGGCAAGGAACAGAGGACATGCATGTTGCACATATGTCTTCTGCTTATTCATATGTCACAGTGCCTTATCAAACCACACTTATAAAACACAAGTCCAAAGATAAAATTACGAATTTCAAGACAATGACAGCAGAACATTATCAAACCGAGAGTGTGGCCCTTCTGAACAGAAGGTTCTGTGTAACTGCGCTGATCTCTGACCCTGTACACCCCGTTACGTGCTATCATATCAGTCTTTTATTTCTTCGTAGCCCTTATCACTAGCTGATATTGTCTTATTTTTTGTTTATTGTCTGCCTCCCTGCATTTGAATATGGGATCCAAGATAGCAGGGATCATTTCTGCTTTATTCACGGATATTTCTATAGTTCCCTCAACAGTCTGACACGTAATTTAATGTCTGACACATATTAAGGGTCATTAAATATTAGCTGAATGACTATATGTCTTTGGACAAATATGAGCCCTTTCTAGTCTCAGTTTTTTATAAGTAATGTACTTCCAAGCTTATTGAATTGTTTAGGGGTTTAAAGAGCTTTGTTTATCATATGTAAATCACAGCACCAGCTCCCAGTAAGGGCACATCGAAACTAATTTTATAATAAATATTTTTGCCCAGCATGCTGGCTCATGACTGTAATCCCAGCAGTTTGGGAGGCCGAGGCAGGTGGATCACCTGAGGTCGGGAGTTTGAGACCAGCGTGACCAACATGGAGAAACCCCATCTCTACTAAAAATACAAAAAATAGCCAGGCGTGGTGGCACATACCTGTAATCCCAGCTACTTGGGAGACTGAGGCAGGAGAACTGCTTGAACCTGGGAGGCAGGGATTGCAGTGAGCCGAGATCGCGCCATTGCACTCCAACCTGGGCAACAAGAGCAAAATTCCATCTCAAAATAAATAAAATATTAAATATTTGTATAAATACATTGTTTTTTAAAGCAGGTACTGATGCTGCAGCTGCACCTGTCTTAGGTACATTTGGAAGAAAGATTCATTACAGCACCTACTGCAAGGCAGCCAAAAAGAGGCAGTTGAAAAGAAGCTACAGCATGCATTGGTGTAACTATCTCACTGGTTTTCTCCCTCTAGGCCATCTACCCTGTGTTTTCTAGTTTCCACATTCTAATCAGTCATTAAAAGTTATTTGACTCTTCCTTTTGGCTGCTAGCAGAAAGATGAAAAGAAAAAGATCTGATTATAATTTTGTATGCAAACAGCTGGCTTTGGAAAAGCATGCCTAGACAACCATCCCTTCAGAAATATTTTTGGAAAAATCTTTAGAAAGCTAACCCTTAATGCCACAATCAGAAATATCAGTTTTCCTTCAGTGATTATTTATGAGTCTGTGTGTGTGTGTGTGTGTGTGTGTGTGTGTGTACATTTTCCCCACTAACAATGAAAAGCATTTACATGTGTAGGGCTCTTTCATCATGCCAGTGCATGGAGCTAAGTGCCCAACAAGTGTTATTTCACTTAATTCTCTCAACAACCTAGAAGGTGGGTACATTTATTTGTTTGTTTGTTTGTTTGTTTATGACAGGTTCTGGCTTTATCGCCCAGGCTAGAATCCAGTGGCATGATGACGGCTCACTGAAGCCTCAATATCCCAGGTTCAGTGATCCTCCCGCCTCAGCCTTTATTAATAAACTTAATAAACTTTATTAATAAACTTAATGAAATTAAGTTCCACACCAGTTCCACCTACTTCCCAACACACACCACCACCACCACCACCACCACTGTAAGTTAATGGTAGAGATAAATTAAAATTCAGGTATCCTGACTCCCTTTTCTGAGTTCTTTGTCCTTCACTGTTAGTTTCACTATCATTTTGTTTTTGGGACTTAGAAAAAATCTCTGCCTGCGGTACAACAAGTGTTTGCCTGTGAAGAATATGTGCTGAAATAATGAGATGATCTTAAATTCTAATAGTAGTAATTTATCTTATAATAAAAGCAGTTTAACATTTTATAAACTCATTTTAATGACTCATAACATTACTGAAAAATCAAACTTTTAACTATATACATATTTTCTCTTTTTATTTTTATTTATTTTGAATAGGGTAGGAGTTATTTCTGGGTTGGATATAAGGGTTTGAGGAAATTTATTTTCCTTCTTTGTATCTGCTTATACTAGTTGAAATTTTTAAAATAATATAAATCACTTCTGAAAAACAGTGAAATTCTAAGAAAAAAAAGACAAGAAGTTCAACTTTTATTCATTAAGAATAAACAATTAGATAAAATTTAGATTTCATCGTTCACATTTAAGATCAGAGTTTGAAATCTAACTGAATTTAAGGACGTGGACCTGAGTTCCTTGTATAAGGGAAATTCAAAGAATAAAGCCTCCCCTCCAGTGCTTTGGACATTTATTGAGTTTGCAGCGTATGTGTATTGCAGACAGCTTGATTACCCTCAAAGTACTGGCCCAGTTAATTGCATTCAAATGCAAATTACAGCTATTAAGTCATGCTGGTTCTGAGCCAAAATCTCAAGCCAAATTTGTAAGAGGAGTATATTTTTTTCTTAACTGTGCAGGACCAAACCTGATAGGCAGTTTGGGGTAGTCATTCATTAGAACTTCATTCTTTGTCTGTGTGTGTGTGTGTGTGTGTGTGTGTGTGTGTGTGTGTGTGTTTTAAGTGTATTATAGAACTGAATCACTGAAAGATAATTTTATTAGCCATTTTTAAGAGAGAACATTTCACCATTTACTACCCCTTCATCTTTTATTTATTCATCAATATCACCATTCTTTTCCCCTATCTGTTGATTGGAGTTCCTGCCTTTTTGTTTTTGTTTTTTTTTTGTCCTAACCATTTTCTTTTCTTGTTACCGCCACATGGATACTTTTCAAATTCTCATGGTTCTGGATAACCTGAGTCAAAAGATTAATAAAGCCCTAAATTTTTCATCTGTGTTCTATTTCCAAAAACCTCTATCAATTAAAAATATAAAGTTGTCTTTTAAGTTGGGGATAATATATATTTCCCTAACTTCTTCACTGAACATGTGCTTAGATTTACCTCCCCTCAAAAAAAATTTTTTTAAGCTACAGTAGAGTAACAAAGTCCTAACATCTAGATACCTCAATATTCCCTATGCAGATACCCATTTGGTAGAACTGATGCTTTTTTAAGCAAAAATATGCATGTTACCTGTCTAAGATGCTTTACGTAACTCAAAGTAAAACTCCGCTTTCATCTCCTTGATTGATTCTGAGACCAGTTATTTCACAGTAGGCTCTACCAAGGAAGCCTTTCCAACCAGAAGAAACTGATGACATTTGTATTGATTTTATAATGCTAAGCTACTCCTCTAATTTTTGCAGTCGTGCAAAGTGAAAAACAATTTCTGATAGAAAAATTGTTGTTAAACTCCCTTTTTGGCCCAAATGACTCTTTAAAGGACTTGTTTCTAAATACGATGTTAACAATAGGGATTAAAAAAAGATATGGACACAGTAAGATGTTGATGGACAATAAATTAACAACAAGATCATGGCAGCACCTAAACACACTTGCTTATGCCTGTACCACCACCACCACCACCACCACCACCACAACAACAAAAGGTGTTTTTTTGATGTCAATGAGAAGTCAGGGGGTAGGTACAGTGTTCATAGTACAGGAGTTTAGACTAATAGAAAATACAGGAAATGCTTTTAACTTTGTGAGTAGAAGAGTGATAAGATAAAGGCAGGAGTTTTTAAATGTGTAAAGTAAAATAAGATTTTAAAAAGGATTATGAATCTGGTCCAAGTCTATGATATGGATTGGGGACACTCAGGTCACCAGATCATATTGTCATACTTTTTTAGTTATGACATGGCCTGAACTAGGCTTTTTCTTTTTCTTTTCTTTTTCTTTTCTTTTTTTTTTTTTTTTTTTTTTTGAGATGGAGTCTCACTCTGTCTCCCAAACTGAAGTGCAGTGGCACAATCTCAGCTCACTGCAACCTCCGCCTCCCAGGATCAAGCAATTCTCCTGCCTCAGCCTCCCGAGTAGCTGGGATTACAGGTGCGTGCCACCATACCCAGGTAATTTTTGTATTTTTAGTAGAGATAGGGTTCTCCATGTTGGCCAGGCTGGTCTCAAACTCCTGATCTCAAGGGATCTGCCCTCCATCTCCTAAAGTGCTGGGATTAGAGAAATGAGCCACCATGCTCGACCTGAACTAGGCATCTTAATAGTGCATATGGTAAAAATGGAGAAGTAGAACTTACAAATGAAAGACATTCTAAAAGGAAAAATGAATAGAAATTCGCAACACAGGAGAAGAATGATACGAGGTTAAGGTATTAAATTTCCTGCCATTGAAAATGCTCAGTCATAGGCTAGAAAAACACTCCCTGAAGATATCATCAAAAAGATGAAAGCATCAACTAGGAAGGATGAGGGGGAAATGTGAACTAAAGGGCCTCTTGAAGTCCTTCCAATCGGGGATTACGAATTTATGAGTGGTTTTAAAAAATATTCCTAAATCTAGGCAATTGAGATATTAGGATATTAGCAGAAACAGGATATTAGCAGAAACAGGCAAGTTGAGTGGGAAGAAAGGAAAACTCATCTGATAGGAAACAGAAAGTATATGGTAAGGCCGGGCGCGGTGGCTCAAGCCTGTAATCCCAGCACTTTGGGAGGCCGAGACGGGTGGATCACGAGGTCAGGAGATCGAGACCATCCTGGCTAACACGGTGAAACCCCGTCTCTACTAAAAAATACAAAAAACTAGCCGGGCGTGGTGGCGGGTGCCTGTAGTCCCAGCTACTTGGGAGGCTGAGGCAGGAGAATGGCGTGAACCCAGGAGGCGGAGCTTGCAGTGAGCTGAGATCCGGCCACTGCACTCCAGCCTGGGCGGCAGAGCGAGACTCCGTCTCAAAAAAAAAAAAAAAAAAAGAAAGTATATGGTAGAAAGAACACTTGGGTTGGAAGTAACATGACAAAAATAAAGGCAGAACAAGAGTATCAAAGTACTAGACGAATCCAAAGGAATGAAGACAGGGAAGGAGTCAATGGATCTATCTATCACATCAGCAAAGCTAAGTGTAACTATGAGAGAATAGTTTGAATAGGACAGGGGAAAGAAAAGCCAGGTGTCTGGCCGGGCGTGGTGGCCCATGCCTGAAATCCAACTCTTTGGGAGGCCAAGGCGGGCAGATCACGAGGTCAGGAGACCGAGACCAGCCTGGCCAACACAGTGAAACCCTGTCTCTACTAAAAATACAAAAAATGTGTATATATATATATATTAGCTGGGCGTAGTAGTTCCAGCTACTCGGGAGGCTGAGGCAGGAGAATAGCTTGAACCCAGGAGGCAGAGGTTGCAGTGAGCCAAGATTGCGCTACTGAACTCCAGCCTGGGCGACAGAGTGAGACTCTTGCCTCAAAAAAAGAAAAGAAAAGCCAGGTATCCAAGGAACTAAGAATTGGTAGTAGGAAGGCAAGGAGACAGTTCACAACTTCAGAAAACTCACTAATGAATGTAGAAAAGGGATCAGTCTAAATTCCATTTCCATTTGTAAATTACTAAATCAATTTAAGTGTTTTAGCGTATAAATGATTCCATATTTAAAACTACTTTCTTTTTTTTTTTTTTTTTTTTGAGACGGAGTCTCGCTCTGTCGCCCAGGCTGGAGTGCAGTGGCCGGATCTCAGCTGACTGCAAGCTCCGCCTCCCGGGTTCCCGCCATTCTCCTGCCTCAGCCTCCCGAGTAGCTGGNGGAGTCTCGCTCTGTCACCCAGGCTGGAGTGCAGTGGCCGGATCTCAGCTGACTGCAAGCTCCGCCTCCCGGGTTCCCGCCATTCTCCTGCCTCAGCCTCCCGAGTAGCTGGGACTAATTTGCTGGGACTACAGGCGCCTGCCACCTCGCCCGGCTAGTTTTTTTTTTTTTTTTTTTTTTTGTATTTTTAGTAGAGACGGGGTTTCACCGTGTTAGCCAGGATGGTCTCGATCTCCTGACCTCGTGATCCACCCGTCTCGGCCTCCCAAAGTGCTGGGATTACAGGCTTGAGCCACCGCGCCCGGCCTAAAACTACTTTCATCGGCTTGTCTGAGGAAAGACTAGCATTGTCTTTCTTCACTCTCCCTTTCCCTCCTTCTTTGCTTTCTTATTCTTTTTCTAATGCCTTATAACCAATAAAACAAATTAATATCCATGAGCCCATACTGATATAAATAAATCATGGAAGAAATAAATAAATGAGGGAGAAAAGGTAGCTATTTCTTTGAATAAGAGTATACCAATTAATAAATATAGAAGGTATGATGGAAATAGAAAATCACTATTAGGTGAACATCCCAGTAATAATTGTTATAGACAAGAAATAATTGACAAATGTTAAAATTAGTGGATGAAAGTATTATGAGAAAAAAGATTATCATACTGTCAACATATTTTCCCTAAGATGTTTCAATGAGCCCAGACCAAAAAAATAATTTTCTAGTGGAGAAACCTAGCAGACAACATCTCAGGTATGAAATCAAAGTTAATATCATTGGTGATAAGACATATGAGCATCCTGTGCCTCTTAATAGGATGCACTTTGAAGGGTACAACATCACTTCTCTGATATTCTTGCAAAAAATGCATAACCTCAAACAAATCTTGAGAAAACATCAGAACAACTCAAACTAACAGACATTCCACAAAATAAATGATCAGTACTCTTAAAAGTGCCAAGGTCTTGAAAGACAAAGAAAGAGTCACAAATAGAAAACTAAGAGGACATGACAGCTAAATGCAAAGGGAGATCCTAGATTGGGTTCCCTGGAACAGAACAAGGACATTTTGTAAACAAATGCTAATATTCTGGTTTGATAATTATGGCATACTTACATAAATTGTTATATAAGGGCCCCTGGGCATATAGGAACTGTGTGTTCTATTTTACAACTTTTTGTAAGTCATTTTTTTTTTTTAATAAGTTAAGGCTGGGTGCAGTCACTCATGCCTGTAATCCCAGCACTTAGTGAGGATAAGGTGAGAGGATTGTTTAAGGCCAGGAGTCTGAGACCACCCTGGGCATCATAGGGAGACCCAGCACTCCTATTCCCCCCGTCCCTTCCTCCCTCCCACCTTTCCTCCTGCCCTCTCTTCCTTCATCTTGCTCTGTCACCCAAGCTGGAGTGCAGTGGCCCAATCTCTGTTCATTGCAGCTTTTATCTCCCAGGATCAAGTCATCTTCTCACCTCAGCCTCCAGAGTACCTGGGACTACAGGCATGTATCACCACAGGCAGCCATTTTGTGGTTTGTTTGTTTGTTTGGAGAGACAGGGTTTTGCTATGTTGCCCAGGCTGGTCTCGAACTCCTGAGCTTAAGCAATCCACCTGCCTTAACCTCCCAAAGTACTGGGACTACAGGCATGAGCCACTGCACCTAGCCACTACAAAAAATTTATAAAAAATTAACTGGGCAGGGTGGGGTGCACATGTAGTCCCAGCTACATAGGAGGCTGAGGAGGGAAAATTGCTTGAGCCCAAGTATTTGAGGTTGCTGTGAGCTGTAACTGTGCCACTGCATTCCACATTCCACCCTGGGTGACAGAGTGAGACCCTGTCTTTAAAACAAAGAAAAAATAATGTACACACCTATACTTGTGTGTGTATGTGTGTGTGTAGACACAGTCATGTGTCACTTAATGATGGGGATACATTCTAAAAAATGCATCTTCAGGTGATTTTGTCATTGTACCAACATTATAGCATGTACTTACACAAACATAGACCATACAGCCTACTACACCTCTAGGTTGTGTGGTGTATATAGCATGTTACTATACTGAATGCTGCAGGCAATTGTAACAAAATGGTAAGCATTTGTATATCTAAACGCATCTAACCATAGAAAATGTACAGTAAAAATATGGTATAAAAGATAAAAGATGGTACACTTGTGTAGGGCACTTACCATGAATGGAGCTTGCAGGACTATAAGTGAGTTGCTCTGGGTGAGTCAGTGGGTGGTGAGTGAATGTGAAGGCCTAGGACATTACTACTGCACAATACTGCAGACTTTATAAACATTGTATTCTTAGGCTACCGTAAATTAATAAAAATTTTTCTTCAATAAATTAATGTTAGCTTATTGTAACTTTTTAACCTTATAAATGTCCAAAGTATAGGTGTTAGTAATATTTTAAACTTAGAAAACTATGTATGAAAAGTATTGTACTATGATAAAATATAAGTTAGAATTTTAGAAAGAACATAAAACTATGGTTTTTAATAGTACTTACATATTTTGGTTATTCAATATTAAAATATAAAGATATAAATTTTATTTTTGTAGGACATAAAAAGAACTATTAACTCAAACCTCAAGCTGTTGCCAGAACTAATGCATTATTTTCCCAGGAGGTGCCTGTCTCCAGCCTGTCCTCTCCTTAATTCATCCCACACATTAGCATCTGTATACCAGAACAACTATCAAGTTACCTGTGAATTCATTTTCTATCATCAAGATTTTGGAAATATTTATCTGAGTATTTGGTTTAAAAAAAAGAAAAACTAGTGACTGTATAAAATCAAAATACTAGTAATGTTGTTAATAGTGAAAAATCCGCACGGGTCTGCAGCGACCTCAATTCTTGTCTCCTCGGAAGAAAGAATTCAACCGAGGGGCATAAGGCAGAGGGAGAAACCAAGGCAAGTTTTAGAGCAGGAGTGAAAGTTCATTAAAAAGTTTCAGAGCAGTACCAGGCGCGGTGGCTCACGCTTGTAATCCTAGCACTTTGGGACGCCAAGGTGGGTGGACTGCCTGAGCTCAGGAGTTCAAGATCAGCCTGGGCAACACGGTGAAATCCTGTTTCTACTAAAATACAAAAAAAAAAAAAAAAATACACACACACAAAAAAAGTTTCAGTGCAGGAACAAAAGTAAAGTACACTTGGAAGAGGGCCAAACCAGTGACTTGAGAGATTCATGTGAATAGTTTGACCATTGACTTGGGGTTTTATACATTGGTATTCTTCCGGTGTCTTCCCTCATCTCTTCTCCCCGATTCTTTTTTTAGAGTGGCCGTCCACATGTGCAGTGGGCTGCCAACACTTGGGAGGGGCCACATGTGCAGTGTGCTTCCTGACATTGTGCACGTGCTCATTGAGGCATTTTTCTCTTACCAGTTGAGTGTTCCTATAAGGTCATAACCAGTTAAACTCTGTCATTTTGCTTCTTAGTGCGTATTCATGAGGTCACTCACCCAACTCCTGAGATCTTATCGGGAAGCTGTGGATTATCAGTTTCAGTTGTTTCTGTCTGTTGGGAGACTGCCTTTCCCTGTTGCTGGCTGCAACCAATTATTATTTTAGAGGCAGTTTAACCACCACCTGACCATCACCTGATGGTCGCCTGACATTCCTGGTGGGGCGGGTGGTGCCCTCTCCTGCCTTGCTCATGTCTGCTTGATTACCTACTATAATGGTGTCATGTGCCATATACACATGCATTTCTCTAAAACACTTCCACAAATATCAATTCCTTACCATTCCTACTAACTTGATAAGTTTCAAAATTGAAATGAAAGTATAGTTTGCAAGGCTGGGCGCAGTGACTCATGCCTGTAATCCCAGGACTTTGGGAGGCTAAGGCAGGCGGATCACAAGGTCAGAAGTTTGAGACCAGCCTGACTAACACGGTGAAACCCCATCTCTAAAAATATATATATATATGGTTTGTTTCTAAGCACTGTATTTGCCATCCCCATACCTGAAATTTCCATGCTATTTTCACAATTTCCCTATCCTTGTAACAGTTTGAGCCTCCTGTTTAAACTTATCTCCACTTGGATCACTTTCATAATTCTTGTTCTTTATTAAATTCATGTCTTCTCAATGTATTATTTTTTCTGTCCTACTTGGCAGTAAACTCCACTCACTTGACTGTAACCTCTAGCAAAGTACAGATTCTGCATCCTGTTCCCTAGTTGGTGTCCAGTGCTTACTATAAAGCAGTAGCCCAAAGAAGGTGTTCTATAACTGTTCACTGAACAAAAGGATGAATAAATGGCAACTTCTTCAAGTCCAAACGTTAACTAACATGAATATTAGTTAAGGAAACACTAGCTGCTCTTGGAACACAGTTTTATCAATTAAGCGGCAGCACGTTTTACTGCACATCCAGGGTATGTAGATGTGCCCATAGGTTTTATTTTGATCCTGCTTATTTTAAATCTGTGAAGCAATTCAGAGTCTCACACACACACACACACACAAAAGGAAAGTTTCACCACACTAAATATCTATCATATTCTGGAGTGAGATATTAGACTCGGAAAAAGTCTAAATATAAATAAATATAATATAAATAAAATTATAAATTTAAATATAAATAAAATCTATGGGTTTACATAGAATAGTATGCAAACATGTGAACCATGATGGATTATTATTTTTTATTGCTTGTCACAGCTTCTTGTAGTCCTCATTAATGCATATTTGATGTTTTTATTTGGCAACATCATGCATCAATAATAATATTCTCTACTTATTTTAATTTCCTAATTAATCTAAACACCACATTATTTTGTTTTGTTTTTACTGGTGGGTGGGTGGAGTGCTTTAAAAATGTCATGTCTTGACAGGCTGGGGCCTAAGCCTGAGATAGAGGCCAAGGCCAGAATGGCAGTGCCCAGGCCCTGTAGGTGAGGTCTCTGGTGCTATCTCCAGAATGTGGCATGCATCAGACACTGAAGGAGATGGACTTTGAGAGGGAAATCCACTTGGTAACCATGAAGAAGAATGGCTATGATGCTCCTTACTCTCCCAGCCACAACAGGTACTACACTGTATGCCATTCTTGCTGGAAAGTAGAGCCAAGTTACTGATATTCCCAAATCCACAAAGTGCTACTGCCTACAACAGGTACTCTATGAGAAAGCTTTTGCTTTTGCTTTCTCATAGGCTTAATTTCAAGGTGGCAGATGATGACAAATTCTCCAGACTGCACAATGTTGCTTTGAGGGGTCAAGAAGACCTTTGTTCTCTCCTTTGAAACTCAGACCAGTCCTAAGGCTGTCTGAGTTGGAAAGGCATGAGCAACATGTGACCTGATGCCCTATAATAGTAACTGTTATGGACTAAATGTTTGTGTCTCCCCCACCTCCCCAATTAATATGTTGAAGTCCTAACACCCAGTGTGATAGTATGAAGGGACAGGGTTCTTGGGAGATAATTAGGGTTAGATGAGACCATGAGGATGAGGCCCTCATGATGGGATTAGTGCCTTTGTAAAAACGGACACTAGAGAGCTTGCTCTCCCTCTCTCTGTCTCTGTCTCCCTACACATGCACAAAAAGGTATGTAATGACACATTAAGAAGGTGGCCATTTGCAAGGCAGAAAGCAAGCCCTCACCAGGAAATGAATAGGCCAGCACTTTGATCTTGCATTTTCCAGACTCCAGAATTATGAGAAACAAATTTCCATTGTTTAAACCACCCAATCTAAGGTATTTACTATGGCAGCCCAAGCAGACTAAAACAGATTTAGGTACCAAAAAGTGGAGTACTACTGTAACAAATATCTAAACATATTTGTGCAAGTGGCTTTGGAACTGTGTACTGGGTAGAGGCTGGAAGAGTTTTGAGGCACATGTTAGAAATATGGGTATTAGTGATTCTTGTGAGGTCTCAGATGGAAGTGAATAACCTGTTATCAGAACTAGAGGAAAGGTAATCCTTGTTATAAAGTGACAAAAACTTGACTAAATTGTATACTAGTGTTTTGTGGAAGGTAGAGCTTGCTTGCAATGAAACTAGATATTTAGCTAAGGATATTTATAAGCAAAGTGTTGAACAAGTGGCTTAGTTCTTCCTGATTGCTTATAGTGAAACGTGAATGGAGAGAGAGGAATTAAAGAAGGAATTGTTACACACAAGAAAACCCAAAACGTGAAGATTTAGGAAGTTCTCAGCTGACCATATTGCAAAAATAAGAAAGCATATTGTAAAAAGCATACCAGAGGTGTTGCTAGGCTATCACTTGTTAAAGAGTTTATGGAATTATACAAAGAGAAACACTGCAAGTTTGAGCTGAAGGGGATGGAGATGGGATGAAATAAAGGAAGGCTTTTAGACCTCTTGGATTTGATAGGATGGGATGATAGTGCCATTTGTCTGCAAACATGCACTATTCATCAAGAAGAGGCAACAATGAACCTGAAGGTGATTAAGAGGGTGATCCAGGCCACTACCTTAGTTTCAGCCAGCCAAACGGCCTCTGCCTAAAGCTGTTGGGGTGGGACCCTGACCTGGAACCAAGGAGCAATGCAGCCACCACAGTGCATCCAGAGAGCAGAGCATCAAGCAAAAGAGGATTATCCTCATGCCTTAAGATCTAATGAAATTTGCCTTACCAGGTCTTGGATTTGCTTGGGACTTGTCACTCCTTTCTTTCTTCTGAAATAACCATTTTTCAATGGAAATGTTTCTCTTATGCCTGTTCTACCATGGTATTTTGAAAGCATATAACTTTTTTGATTTTACAGGTTCACAGCTGGAGATGAATTTTGCCTCAGTATATATCATACCTCCAGTTTCACCCATATTTTATTTAGATGATATTTAGATGAGACTTTGAACTTTAGACTTTAGAGTTGATGCTGGTATTAGTTAAGTCTTTTGATGCTATTGGGATGGAATGAATGTATTTTGCATGGAAGAAAGACATGTATTTTGGGGGACCAAGGATGGAATTTAGGGACCGAATATTTGTGTCCCCCACCCCCAAATTCATATGTTAATGCCCTAACCTCCAATATGATAATATTTCAAGATGGGGCCCTTGGGAGATAATTAGCATTAGATGAAGTCATGTGGATGTGGCCCTCATAATGAGATCATGTGTATGTGGCCCTCATAATGAGATTAGTGCCCTTATAAAAAAAAGGAAGGAAGACCAGCTCTCTCTCTCTCTGTCACTCTCACTCTCTGATGATAGAAAATATCATCAGGATATTAAAATATCCCTATCTTTTAGAAAGAGGTCAGAGGGGAAACCAGAGAGAAGATTTGAGGGGTGAGTATTACAAGTGATAAAACTTGAACAGATTATCAAACTCCAAATTACTCATGTGATGATGCTTACTCATTTGGGAGGGAAAGAGGGAGATCCCTCCCTCCATACACAAAAATTAATTTTTAGGGTATAAAATATCTGCATATAAAAACCAAAACTATGTAAGTATTAGAAGTAAATATAAAATATATGATACAAATCAAAAGTTTTTAAAAGAAAAACTTGACAAGTTGAGTACATAAAAGTTTTAAACTGCTACAAAAAAAGACAACTTGAACAAAGTTAAAAATAAGTGACAAGGCAAAAGATTGCTATATATGTATTACAAAGGATTCATATCCAAAATATGTTTTGTTTTGTTTTTGAGACAAACTCTCACTCTATAGTCCAGTCTGGAGTGCAGTGATGCAATCATGGTTCACTGCAGTCTCCACCTTACTAGCTCAAGGTATCCTCCAACCTCAGCCTCCTGAGTAGCTAAGACCACAGGTGTCCAACACCACATCCAGCCAATATTTAAATTTTCTGTAGAGAAGGAGTCTTCCTATATTGCTCAGGCTTGTCTCGAATTCCTGGGCTCAAGTGATCCTCTCACCTTGGCTTCCCAGAGAACTGGGATTACAGATGTGAACTACTGCACCCAGCCCAAGAATATGTTGTAAAGCTCCTACAAATCAAAATGAAGAGACTAAAAAAAGTTTACAGAATGAGCAAGAGATATGGGCTGACCATTCACAAAAGAGATCATACCAAACAACAACAACACAAAATGGTGCTCACCTTACTAGTAATTAGGAAAATGCAAAATAAGGCAAAAAGTCAGTGGCATTTTTGACCCTTTAGATTGTTACTAATAATGGCTTTCTGATAGAATCACAAATGTGTTCTCAGTGTTTTCCATATATTAATTCATTTAATCCTCACAGTAACCCTATGATTAGGTGCTATATTGTCATCCACATTTTACAGTTGAACTGAGGCACAATATGGTTTAGTAACTTATACTGAGGTCTCACAGCTAATAAGTGGCTCTAGAGTCAATGCTCTAACCATTTCATTACATTGTCTATCAACTGGTAGCAACCTTTCTGGATGATAATTTGGCTGTAATAAAAACTTTTAAATAAATACACACTCAGACACACAAACTGTGAATTATTGAGTAATCTGCTCTTTGGAATCAGAGGACTTAGGCTGGAGTATGAATCCACCTAATTACTACCAAGTGCAAACAAGTCACTTCACTTCTCTGAGTTTCAGAATTTTTATTGTATTTATTTTTATTTTTATAGATTTAGCAAGTACAAGTACAGGTTTGTTACTTAGATATTTGCAAAATAATTTTCATTTTAAAATGAAAATTCTATATGGTTGCATTGTCAAAATTAAAAGAGATTATATATATTAGAAATGCTTTGCAAATCAAAAACACTTTAAGACATTCTCTTATCTTACTGAATTTTTGTACTTTAAGAAAGCACTGGTGCTTGAGTTTTCGAATTTACTGAATAAAAATATTTCAGTGGAAAGCAGTAGTCTTTCTGAATTTCTTTTTTTTTTTTTTTTGAGACAAAGTCTTGCTCTGTTACGGAGGCTGGAGTGCAGTGGTGCAATCTTGGCTCACTGCAACCTCTGCCTCCCTGGTTCAAGTGATTCTCCTGCCTTAGCCTCTAGGGTAGCTAGGACTACAGGCGCGCGCTGCCGCGCCCGGCTAATTTGTTTTGTTTTGTTTTGTTGCATTTTTAGTAGAAATGGGGTTTCACCATGTTGGCCAGGCTGGTCTTGAACTCCTGACCTCAAGTGATCCGCCTGCCTTGGCCTCCCAAAGTACTGGGATTATAGGCATAAGCCACTGCGCCCAGTCAGTCTTTCTAAATTTGATGAGCCCGTAATTTAAAAAAATTAAAAAATCAGTTTTGGAGTTGGTCATTAGCATTTTCAGGACAAAGTACTAGACTAAGAATTCAGCAGGCACTGGGAGTGGCAGATAATAAAGAAATAGGACTTATGGTGTTTTCCCTTCCGAGTTTACCATTTCATTGTGGTTATACAACATGCACACAGGCAAGAGCTTAACACTTACAAAATAGTAGAGATGCTCTGAGGGTTCGTGCTAACAAAACACATACAGCAAAGTCCTTGAAAGCAGAAGGCTTTTGTGTTCAATAAGACCTAATTCATAATCCTGGCTTCTTCAGTTTCATAAACTAGAAATCACACTACCTACCAGGAAGGATTATCCTCAAAATCAAGTTAGTGTAAATAAAATGCTTAGCACATACAGTGTCTAGCATAAAGTTAAGAGCTTCTGCTATTATTGGCTGCAAAGAGAAGTCAGAGAGAAGAGTGAGCACAATTCAGAACATTAGGCAGTAATTTAGTAAAGTATAGTGTCAGAGAACATTTTCTAGAAGAAATATGTTTCACACAGGCCTTAAAAGAGAAAAAGTAGAAATGACATTTTCCAAAATACTTACTTTTAGCATGGGAGTCTTTACATGCTGGGACAAATTAATCTGAGAGTGTGGTAACCACACAAGCAGTCAAAATTTTAAAAGAATAGGAATTTTGATGATGAATATAGGAAAAGTAAGTTGTACTATTTCTCCTATCAATTTATATCTACATACCAGTGCATAATCTGTTATAAAATTCATCACACTTTCAAAAAAAGAATGATAACCTCTCTGATTAAAAAAAAAAAATCAGATTTTCACAGAAAAAGCAACATGGATGCTTTCTACTATTAAATTGAAGTATTTTCTATCTAGAGGTAAAGCAGCAAGCAGAACTTCAGAGCAACTTAAATTCAAAGTTGGCTTTAAAAAAAAAAACTAATTGACTTTATTTTTTGAGCAGTTTTAGGTTTACAGAAAATTGAGTGGAAAGAACCAAGTTCTCATATACCCGCTCAACATTCTAGTTCCTCCTATTATTAATATCTTTCATTAGTGGTACATTTGTTACAACTGATAAAACGATGTTAATACATTATTTTTAACTGACGTCCATTAACATTAGTGTTAATTCTTTGTATTGTACAGGCATACATCATTTTTTGTACTTCACTTTATTGTGCTTCACAGATACTGCATTTTTTACAAATTGAGGGTTTCTGGCAACCCTGTGTCAAGCAAGTCTATTGGCACCATTTTTCCAACAGCCTGTGCTCACTTCATGTCTCTGTGTCAGGTTTTGGTAATTCTCCCAATATTTCAAAGCCTTTTCATTATTATTTTTTGAGAGTTTGTATTATTTTTAATTATTTTCACATACAGAAAACTCAACAGCATACATTTAATCCAGTTTGGTGGCAAGTTCTTTAGCCTTTGCCTTTTCCAGCATGGCAATGTAAACCACAGATGTGGGACCCAGCACATTGCCTTCCCCGTGATGGTGACTCTCATTATATTTCTCATTGTAATTGGTCCTGATAGCTTCCACCAGCTGAGCCAAAGCTCCTTTGTCTTCCGACTTAACGTGTGTGAAGGCAACAGTGGTGCAGGTCTTCCTGTGGACTAAGTGTCCCAGTCTTGCCTTCCCCTTGATAATGCAGTCAGGGACCCCCATTTTGTGACACACAGTAGGCAGGAAGACAACCAGCTCCATGGGATACAAGTCGTTTGCAGTCACCACCAGCTGAGTCTTCTTGTTCTCCACCAGCGTAGTGATAGTGTTAACTCCTGCTCAAAGGAAGGTGGTCTCTTAGTGGGGACGTCCCCTTTGCCAGCAGCTTTCTTCTTAGCCTGGGCCAACAGCCTCTGCTTCTTCTCTTGCTTTGCCTCTGGTCTGTACTCGGCCAGCTTAAGCAGTTGTGTCGCTGTTTGGCGCTCCAAGGCCTGTGTGAACTGGTTAATCACAGGAGGCACTTTTAGTGGGTTATAGAGGATAGCTCTTTGCCACTGCAAACTGATACAGCCGGGCCATTTGACAAAGCGGGTGAGGTCCCTTTTAGGCTGATGTCCTGTCCAATGCCAAAATTCTTAGGCCTTTTCTCAAACGGGATTCACACGTTTCTCGGCCTCCTGCTTCTTCCCAATAGCAGGGTCCGGAGCCACCTTCCTCCTCTTGGCCTTCTTTCATTTTGGCATCTTGGGCAGTGGAAGGAGTCATTATTATTACATGTGTTACATTGATCTGTGATCAGTGATCTTTGATGTTATTATTGTAATTGTTTGGGGGCTGCCACAAACCACATCAATATAAGACTGCAGGTTCAATCGGTAAATGTTGTGTGTTCTGACAGTTCCACTGACTGGTCACTCCCCCACATCTGTCCCTCTCTTCAGACCTCTCTGTTACCTGAGACACAACATTGAAATTACCCCAGTTGATAACCCTAAAATGGCTTCTAAGCATTCAAGTGAAATAATGAGTCTCATATCTCTCATTTTAAATCAAGAGCTAAAAATGCTTAAGTTTAGTGAGGAAGGCATGTTGGAAGCCAAGACAGGCCAAATGTTAAGCCTCCTGCACCAAATAGTTAGCCAAGTTATTAATGCAAAGAAAAAGTTCTTGAGGGAAATTGAAAGCACTACTCCAGTGAACACACAAATAGAAAGTGAAACAGTCTTATTGCTTCATATAAGCCTTATCGCATATATAGAGAAAGTTTCAATGGTCTGGCTAAAAGATCAAACCAGCCACAATACTATCTTAAGCCAAAGCCTAATCCAGAGCAAGACCCAAATTCCTTTTTAATTCTATGAAGGCTGAGAGAGGTGAGGAAGCTGCAGAGGAAAATTTGGAGGCTGGCAGAGGTTGGTTCATGAGGTTTAAGGAAAGAAACCATTTCTATAATGTAAAAGTGCAAGGCAAAGCAGCAAGTGTTGATGTAGAAGCCTCTGCAAGTTATCCAGATTTAACTAAGATAATTGATGAAGGTGGCTACACTAAACAACAGATTTTCAATGTAGATGAAACAGCTTTCTATTGGAAGATGTCATCTAGGACTTTCATAGCCAGAGAGAAGTCAATCCCTAGCTTCAAGACTTCAAAGGACAAGCTGACTGTCTTGTTAGGGACTAATGCAGCTGGTGACTTTAATTTAGAGTCAACATTCATCTACCATTTCAAAAATCCTAGGGCCCTTAAGAATTATACTAAATTGATTCTGCCTGTGTTCTGTAAATGGAACAAGAAAGCCTAGATGACAGCACATGGGTTTGCAGCATGGTTTACTGAATATTTTAGCCCACTATTGAGACCTACTAGTCAGAAAAAGGTTCTTTACACAGTATTACTGCTCACTGATAATGCACGTGATCACCCAAAAGCACCAGTGAAGATATACAAGGAGATTAATATTTTTATGCCTGTTAACAAAAGATTCATTCTGAAACCCTGGATCAAGGAGTAATTTTGACTTTTAAGTCTTATTATTTAAGAAATACGTTTTGTAAGGCTATAGTTGTCATAGATAGTAATTCCTCAGATGAATCTAGGTAAGGTAAACTGAAAATCTTCTGGAAAGGATTCACCATTCTAGATGCCATTAAGGATATTCATGACTCATGGGAGGACATCAAAATATTAACATCGACAGGACTTTGGATGATTTTCAGGAGTTTAAGGTTTCAGTGGAGGAGGTTACTGCAGATAAGGTAAAAATAGAAAAGAACTAAAATGTGAAGTGGAGCCTGAAGATGTGAGTGAATTGCTGCAATCTCATGATAATAATTTAATGGATGAAGAGTTGCTTCTTATAGATAAGTAAAGACAGTGAAGATACTGTGAGCACTATTGAAAAGACAACAAAGGATTTATAATATTACATAAACTTAGTTGATAAAGCAGCAGCAGGGTTTGAGAGAATTGACTTCAATTTTGAAAGTTCTACCGTGGGTAAAAAACTATTGAATAGCATTACAAGGTACAGATAAATCTTTCATGAAAGGAAAAGTCATTGTGACAAACTTCATTGTTGTCTTATTTTAAGCAATTGCTACAGCCACCCTAACCTTCAGCAGCCACCAGTGTGATCAGTTGGCAGCCCTCAACACCAAGGCAAGACCCTCCACCAGCAAAAGGATCATAACATACTGAAGGGTCAGAGGACTGTTGACATTTTTTACCAATAGAGTTTTATTTATTTATTTATTTATTTGTTATTGCTTTTGCTTTACAGATGAAGTCTTGCTGTGTTGCACAGGCTGGTGCAGTGGCTATTCACAGGTGCAATCATAGCACATTGCATCCTTGAACACCTAGACTTCAAGCAATTTTCTGGAGAAACTGGGATTACAGGTATGTATCACTGTGCCCAGCAGTAAAATATTTTTAAATTAAGGTATGTACATTTTTTTAGACATAATGCTTTTACACATTTAATAGACAATAGTATAGTGTAAAAATAATTTTTTTCAGAGACCAACTCACTTTCTTGGCCTCGAACTCCTAGACTCAAGTGATCCTCCCACCTCAGCCTCTTGAGTAGGAGTGGGAGTACAGATACTTGCCACAACATCCAGAAAAACATAAAATTTATTTATTCATTGATTTACTGTCACCCAGCTTGGAGCGGTGTGATCACGACTCACTGCAGCCTCAAACTCCCAGGCTCAAGCAGTTCTCCCACTTCAGCATCCCCTACAGGCATCCCTCTATAGGTGGGACCGCAGGTGTGTGTCACCACACCCTGGTAATTTTTTTTGTTCTTTTTTAGAGATGGGTTTTTGCCATGTTGCCCAGGGTGGTCTCAAACTCCTGAGCTCAAGTAATCCACTCGGCCTCCCAAAGTGCTGAGATTACAGGCATGAGCCACTGCACCCAGCCAAACATAGCTTTTTTGTGTGTATGTGACAGAGTCTCACTCTTGTTGCCTAGGCTGGAGTGCAATGCCACCATCTTGGCTCACTGCAACTTCTACCTCCCGGGTTCAAGTGATTCTCCTGCCTCAGCCTCCCAAGTAGCTGGGATTACAGGCACCCTCCATGACGCCCAGCTAATTTTTCATAGTTTTTAGTAGAGACGGGGTTTCACCATGTTGGCCAGGCTGGTCTCCAACTCCTGGCCTCAAGTGGTCTGCCTGCCTCAGCCTCCCAAAGTTCTGGGATTACAAGCGTTAGCCACCATGCCCAGCCCAAATATAATATTTATATGCACTGGAAAACCAAAATATTTATGTGACTTACTTTATTACAATATTCACCTTATTATAGTGCTCTGGAACCAAACCCACAATATCTCTGAGGTATACCTTGTATGAATTTTGACAAATGTCCAATTACATGTATCCACATTACAGTGTGTGAAAGGAAAACAAATCTTGGGGCCCAAAAATCACTAAGCTAAAGGGAAAAGTCAAGCTGAGAACTGCTTAGAGCCAACCGGCCTCCCATTCTATTCAAAGTCACGCCTCTGCTAACTGAGATAAATGTATATCTGATTGCCTCCTTTGGAGAGGCTAATCAGAAACTCAAAAGAATGTAATCTTTTGTCTCTTATCTACCTATGACCTGGAAGTCCCCTCCTGGCTTTGAGTTGTTCTGCCTTTGCTTCAAGTTGTCCTGCCTTTCCAAGACAAGTTCATCTTACATATGTTGATTTACGTCTCATGTCTCCCTAAAATATATAAAACCAGACTGTGCTCTGACCACCTTGGGTACATGTCCTCAGTAACTCCTGAGGCTGGTGTCAAAGGTGCACGTCCTCAACCTTGGCGAAACAAACTTTCTAA
Organism: Theropithecus gelada; assembly: GCF_003255815.1. Classification (NCBI taxonomy): domain Eukaryota; kingdom Metazoa; phylum Chordata; class Mammalia; order Primates; family Cercopithecidae; genus Theropithecus; species Theropithecus gelada. The sequence continues at coordinate 826,191 of NC_037679.1, forward strand.
ATTAACTAAGACTTGTCTCAGATATTCAGGGTTCACAGTATCATATGGCACTGTTCTACTGCCTTAAAAATCCCCTGTACTCCCTCTATTTATCCTTCCCTTCTTTTCCCTGAACCCCTGTCAACCACTCATCTTTTTAAACTATCTATAGTTTTGCCTTTTCCAGAAAGTTACATTTTTAGAAGCAAAATATTTGTAAGTCACATCTTTGTTGAGAAACCCAAGTAGCCAGCTACTACAAACAAACAAACCAAAAATGCTGAAATACAGGAAATTCACTTTATAAATAGTAAAAGGGAGATGTCACTTAATATCACAAAGAGCAATAAGTGAAACTACTGATGTAGAGAGTATTGAATGAAATTACTCACGTGCAGAAAACAAAACAAATATTGACATCTGGGTGGCACATATATAATAGAGAAAGGTTTGATAATTTCATTTTGCTATCACAGAAATGTATGCCATTAGTGGAGAGATTTCCATTTTGTTGTGGAAAGTGCCTTTCAATATCTTCATGATGCAAGAGGTTTACCAGTGGAATAGAATAGGTTTACCAGGGCAGAACAGACATAGTTTCTTATTGGAAATCACAGCCACACTCCCAATTTTTCCCATTTTCAACACCTTGGTGGAATGGAAATGGAAATGAAAATAGGAGGACAGAAAAAAAGACAATTGAAACTGGCCAATCAGATTTTGAAAGGAACCAAATAGAGGTTTAGAAATGTAGCTATAATAATTAATATTAAAAACCCAGTGTATGGATTAAGTAGTAAATTTTACCTAGCTGAAGAAAGAAAGATGGACCTAGAAAATAGATCTAGAAGAATAACAGAATATAGCACAAAAAAGACAAAGGGATGAAATATAGTTAAAGAGATCTTAAGAGATGTGAAGGATAGAGTGAGAAGACCTTGTGTATGTTTCATTCAAGGGTCTAGAATGATTAGGGAGAATGAGAAAATTGTGGATTGATTTTTATTTATCTTGTTTATGATCTTTTGGCTTCCTGAATCTAAATATTGTATGTCTGCAATAATTCATGAAAATTATCATCCATTATCTTTTCAAATATTGCCTCTATTGGTAGTAATTTTTTCCAGTGTTTATTTGTTGGAAATATTTTCTTCTTTTTTTTCCCCCTTTCCCTTGAAAGACAGTTTCACTGAAATATAAAATTCAACATTTGACATTTGATATGGTTTGGCTGTGTCCCCACCCAAATCTCATCTTGAGTTGTGATTCCCATAATCCCCACATGTCATGGGAGGTAATTGAATTATGGAGGCAGGTTTTTTCCATATGTACTTTTTTCCACTATCACACTATCTTGTGATAGTGAATAAGTCTCACAAGATCTGATGAATTTATAAAGGGCAGTTCCCTGCACATACTCTCTTGCCTGCTGCCATGTAAGACATGTCTTTGCTCCTCCTTCACTTTCCACCATGATTGTGAGGCCTCCCGAGCCATGTGAAACTGCGAGCCCATTAAAGCTTTTTTTTTTGGTAAATTACCCAGTCTCAGGTATTTCTTCATAGCAGTATGAAAATGGATTAATACAACAGTTATTTCTTCTCAGCATTTTGTAGATGTCATTCCAGTATCTTCTTTCCATTATTGCTCTTTGGGGCAGCTGCCAATGTAAGCGTCACTCATTTGTAGGTGAGCTGGGCTTTCTTTCCTCTACTTTCAATATCATATTTTTGGGATGATATTACAAAAGAAACTCACTAAAGAAACTTAGGTGAGGAAAGTGATCTCAGAAATTTCTGTGTTGTGAGAGGAATGGTGAGCAAAGAAAGAAGTAAACATAATTAAAACAAAAAAAAATCAAATGTGTATTTTTGGAATTTCAAAAGCCAGGATGGAATTAAATTCTAGTACCACATTCTCTAATTAAAATGCAGTTAAGTAGAAAATAATAACAAAAATATAATTTAAATAATTTCAAATATTTAGAAATTTAAAAACACTTCTAATAGAAATTTGAAAACATTATACTTAGAAGAGTAATGTAAGTAATATAAATACTACTTATCATAATTTATACAGGTAAATTTATTTTAAATTTAAATGTTTATTATAATGAAGAAAAGTTGAGAATGACATAAGGTTCTAATTTAACAAATTAGAAAAAGAACAACACAATAAACTCAAAGAAGTAACAGAAAAGATATGATAAATGTAAGACAAGACATAAATGAAAATAGAAGAGAAAATGTAGAATTTTAACAAAGACAAAATTGGAATGATTAACATAATTTTTTTTTTTTTTTTTGACAGGGTCTCACTCTGTCACCGAGGCTGGAATGTAGGGGTGCAATCTCAGCTCCCTGAAACCTCTGCCTCCTGGGTATAAGCGATTCTCATGCCTCAGCCTCCTGAGTACCTGGGACTACAGGCGTGTGACACCATGCCCGGCTAATTTTTTGTATTTTTAGTAGAGACGTAGTTTCACCATGTTGACCAAGCTGGTCTCAAACTCCTGACCTCAGGTGATCCACTTGCCTCAGCATCCCAAGGTTCTGGGATTACAGGTGTGAGCCACCGCGTCTGGCCTGATTAATATAATTGATAACCTCTAATAGAGAAGATAAAGGACACAACTTTAAAAATTGGGAATTAATAAACTAACAAAAATATATAGCAGATATATCTAAAATATTGTAAACAACTTAATGGTGTGAAATTTGAAATACTGAAATATAGGTAAGACAGATTAATCTTTAGAAAAATACAAGTTACCAATCTAAAATAGAACTCTATAAAATTATATGGCAAGAAATAGAACATCTGTATGACAATGTAGCAATAAAAAAAATCAAAATAAAATCACTAGATTGAAATAGTCCCATAAAGAAAACTTTATGCCCAGTTTTATGAGTTCTACCAATCATTTAAGGAACAAATAATTTTGATTTATAAATACATATTTTATTTTGTTTTTTAAATTTTATACAGATAGTATAAAAAGGAAGAACACTCCCCAACTTCTTTAATAAAATTGGTATGAGCTTGATAGCAAATTCAGATGAGAATATCAAAAAAAAAAAAGAGAGAGAGAGAGAATTGATAAGCTGAATCTCCCTTCTGACTAAAGAATAATTCCTAAATGAGATAGCAAACTAAGTCCTACCATGTATAAGTAAGGGTGATATATCAAATTAAAGTTGGTTTATACAAGAATAGTTTTGTTTGATTAGAATATCTTTTGGAAAACTTACTATTATCATGATAGATGCAGAAAAAGCATTTTATTACATTTAGCAACCATTCTTGAGAAACGCTTTCCATGAAATAGAAAGAAACTTCCCTTAATTTTGTAAAAGATATCTTCACACATACAAACACAAAATACAGCATTTAGCAACCATTCTTGAGAAATGCTTTCCATGAAATAGAAAGAAACTTCCCTTAATTTTGGAAAAGATAGCTTCACACACACAGACACAAAATACATCAAGTATCATACTCAACAGTGATACATTGGAAGTATTCCCTTTAAAGTTAGAAATAAGAAAGGATGCACATGAATGGCATTTCTTTTCAACATTGTTCTGGAGGTCCTAGCCACTGTAATCAGGACATAAAAAGAAAGAAATCTATCAAGACTGGAAAGAAAAAAATAAAACTGTCATTACTTGGAGCTGATTGTTGATACTGAAAACATAAGGTAATCTTTAGACAAAGTATCAATATTAACAAGGTTGTCAGCTAGAAGTAATTGTTAAATAATCAATTGCCTTTCTACCTGGTGGCAACATGTATGATAAAACAGTTAAAAATATTTACCAAGGAGAAAGAAATATATGACCTCAAAGAAAGACTCACATTTTATAGACATTTATCTGTGACAGAGATGGTCCAGGAGCTAAGCAAAGAATAGAGGAACTTTCCCATAAGTGGCTCTAGAAAAACTGTGAATGAGAAGAAAACATTTTAAAAATGCGTGAAATTGGACCCCTATTTCACATCATACTAAAAAATAATAACAAATCCATAATATAAAAGGCAAAATTATGAACATTTTAGGTGAAAAGAGATAGTATTCATGATATCAAATAGAGAAGATTTTAAAAATAAGACTCTAAATAGTAGTAATCAGAAAGGAAAACATTGATAAATTAAGCTACATTACAATTATGAACTTCTGTCCATCAAAACACACCATCAGTTTATCTACCTTTATCTCAAAATAAAATTTTTAAAGTTTTGCTAAGTTAAATTTTAAAAACCCCACAATATCAAAAGGGAAGATAAGCAAAACCTTGGAGAAAGTTATTTGTTTACATAAAACGGACAATGAAGTAGAATACAGAAAACATATTCTTACAAATTACCTAGAAAAAGCCAGAAAATTATACATAGAAAAATGATCAAAAGATATGAGTAAGTCTTAAATAACGTCAATCTGGAAACATCTTAAATATTAATTGAGAGTCAAATAAATAAATAAATTATGGTACACTAGGGTGTTGTAGAGAAATTTTTAAAAATGAACTACAGCCTTAGGTATGAGTAAAAGTTTCAAAAGATGATGTTAATTTAAAAAATAGAATGTTATGGTAAAATACACTCAGAGTTTCTGTCAGTAAATATTTTTCTTATTTTGTTGTTTTTGAACTGCCTCATGGACTTTATGTTGTATAGAAGTTAAGATGTTTATGTACAGCCAGGTGCAGTGGCTCACGCCTGTAATCCCAGCACTTTGGGAGGCTGAGGCAGGAGAATCTCTTGAACCCGGGAGGTGGAGATTGCAGTGAGCGGAGATCACACCACTGCACTCCAGCCTGGGTGACAGTGCAAGACTCCATCTCAAAAAAAAAAAAAAAAAAGATGTTTATGTACTTGAATTTACTACTCTCTTTTCTTTACTTTCTCTAAACATTTTTCCCCTATACTTCAAATTGTTGAGTCTGGAATTGTTGGCTGTTCTTTTTATTGATTTAATTATAAAACCACTGCACATGATTCTTTGAAAATTTAATTGTGTATATTACCTAGAGTAGTGTCATGTACATAAGGCACTGAATAAGTATTACTAAAAAAAAAAAAAAAAAAAAAAAAACTTTCAAATTCATATTCCAGTTTTACTCTTTTCCATTTGAAGTTGTCTAAATATTTTTTTTTTAACTCAAAACTTAAAATCAAATTTGCTTTGGCACATCTCACTAGTGAATACAGCTAATGCAGAATGAAGTTTTAATCATAACAAATTCTATATAATTCTTAATATTTCATTAACAGGTTTCAAGCATTAAAAATAAGTCCCTGGTAGAGTAGTAGTTGCTTCCTGAAGAGTTGAGAGATAACACAGACATTTGAACCTTTGTATTCGTAAAAAACTCTTTTGTTCAGTCCAGAAGCTCTAAAGTTTCCAGGTACCAATCAAAAGGGGTGTTTTCCATCCCTGAATGGCAGCTGAATACATGTCATTCACAACAAAAGGAGAGTTTCAATGTGTTCAGGCGGGAGATAAAACAGCCTTTTCAGAAATGAACAGAAGTGCCTACAATTTGGAGGTCAATTAATTTAATCTGTTACCAGAAGTCTGTTTCTTTCTTGTTTTCTATTTTAAGCCATATTTCACAACAATTTTCACAAGAATAACTAAAGTCAGCCATTTGTTTTCTGTACCCTTGTTTGTATGTCTTAATTCCTATAATTACTCTTATAAAAATCCATGGTTTGCTATTTTCAGCTGCATAAGAAGTTAGTGATATTATTTCTTAGAGTTTTGCTATTAAAATTAAATGAATACACTAAATGCAGGTAGTTATTAAAAAAAAAATCTTCCAGGCAATAAGACTTACAAGTAAAACTATAAGGGAACTGTGCATAAGATATAACTAAGAACTAAATAATGAAAGACATTTTCCAAATTGTTATAGAGAATCAGTGTAGAATGGAATGAGGAAGTGGAACTATGATTTCTAAGCTGATACTCTACAAAATTTTTTTCAATTCAAGAGAACTTCATGGAAAGAATCAGACTCAGTCTTTGTAAAGAGATAGTTGACATTTGCACACATAGATACAAGGGAAAACTTCAACCTGCAGTATAACCAAAAAGTACGAAGTGTGTTGCTTTACGTGTGATTGAAGGAGGAAATGGAATGCTGGCTGGGGACTATAAAAAGATGTTATTAGGCCAGACGCAGTGGCTCATGCCTGAAATCCCAGCACTTTGGGAGGCCGAGGCAGGCAGATTCTGAGGTCAGGAGATCGAGACCATCCTGGCCAACATGATGAAACCCTCCCTGTCTCTACTAAAAATACAAGAAGTAGCTGGGTGTGCACCTATAATCCCAGGTACTCAGGAGGCTGAGGTGGGAGAATCTTTTGAAACTGAGAGGCGGATATTAAATTGAGCCGAGATCATGCCATTGCACTCCAGCCTGGGCAACAGGGCGAGACTTCATCTCAAAAAAAAAAAAGAAAAAATGTTACTGATGAATCATGGGTGCTTGTTAGACAGAACAGGAAACAATAGTTACCCGAAGCCTGAGGTCAAAACCAAGATCAGAATCTGAACTGTCTGACCCAAATTGGATGATATCTGGGGAGACAAATCTGATTATGTCAAAACTTCTTTTATAATTCATCACTATCTTAAGATAAAGTACAAACCCCTTAACAAAGTCCTGTGGGGCCCTCTCTGTTACGGACACAAGTTTCCTTTCCATATGTATTCATCTTCTAATTTTAAGAAAACCTACACTGCAGCCATTCCAAACTTGCCCCATGCCTTTTCCATGCTATGCTCTTTTATTCCTTCATATCTGTCTTGCATAGTTTGTACTGTCTTTTCTCCTTCTCAGCTAACCACCTTGCAAACTTCTATTTATCAAATCCAACTTCAATGACTCCACTTAGGAGGTTTTTGCTATTCGGCTAGGAGTGGTATTTCCTCTTCCATGATTTTGTGACATTGTTCATTCTGATATTAATTACTTATTTATGGGTTCCCTTCCCTCTCTACTTGGAGCTACTCAAACTCAAAGACCATATCCAGTTCATGTTTATTTTTGTGTTTGGTTTCAAGTCATATGATAGAAAGATCTCTGTATTTACAGTCATAATACTTCACTTTCAAAACTAAGGATCTGAGAAATTGGATTAATTCATGAGAAGTTATATTTATCATTTGGATTCTCCAGAAGTAAATCTCAAAGGCAGGCCTTCATGTCCTCTGCTAGTCCAGTGGTACATGCCCTCCTCATTATAAAAATCTAATTTGATTTGATGCTATCAGTAAAATTTGATAGTGACATTATAATTTATGATTTATTCTTAAGACTTTCTATTGATATTCAGCTTTATAAAAGGTATTATTTCTTCCAGTACTGTAATGTGTAAATTATTTGAGAATATTTAATAATGCTTATAAAAGACAAGAGAACAAGTGGTAAGGGTGAAACTCATAAAAAGCATAGAGTATACACAGTAATTAAACTATGAGCTTATGATTTAGAGGTGAAGCGCACAGAATGTGTTAAGGATAGATAATGAGTAAACAGTAGCATGTAAAGACAGGAAAAATCATAACATGAAAATATCAAGAGTAAATTAGCAGTCTCTAAGACCTGCCAAAGATAGTTAGTAAAAATATGGTGGGAAAATGTTACTTAAAGATAGAAAGACATATAAAGACCAATTCATGATCATGATATAGCTGGGCCATGAGAACATATGATCCTATTCTGGTCCCACATGCTCTTTTTTTTATTTTATTTTGTGACAGAGTCTCAGTCTGTCACCCAGGCTGGAGTGCAGTGGCGCGATCTCAGCTCATTGCAACCTCCACCTCCCTGGTTCAAGTGATTCTTCTGCCTCAGCCTCCCGATTACCTGGGATTACAGGTGCGTGCCACAACGCCCAGCTAATTTTTGTATTTTTAGTAGAGATGGGGTTTCACCATGTTGGCCAGGACGGTCTCCATCTCCTAACCTTGTGATCCACTTGCCTTGGCATCCCAAAGTGCTGGGATTACAGGCGTGAGCCAATGCGCCCAGCCCCACATGCTGTTAACTCAAGAAACACAGATAAAAACCAGGCTCAGCAGGCTAATAGGTCTGGTGCACTTGCCCCTGCATTTTCTAATAGATCAAGTGTGTATTGGCCCTGAACATCTCCCACTGGTGGGCTGCTTACTCAAGTCTAAACTATGATCCTCATAGACACGTCAAAAGCTGGGAAACTTGATGCAGCAAAGAGAGAGACAGGACATATGAATTCTGCATAAGGGATTCAGGTTAGTGTGGTACCCCCACTTATAACCTGTTCTAAGTGTGTTAACCCACTCCATCTCTTTTCCCAGGTTTTGTCACACTGTGTGATTTAATAAACTGTAATTTGAGCATCTTTATTGTGTCTGTGAACCTTTCTGTTCCAGGACCTCTGGGCTCCCTTGTCTGGTAGTATACTTAGAGGATACCATTGCACCAAAGTAATTCTCTATGTGACAAGTAGAACAATAGGCTCTATTGAACCATTTTGATTCATGTAGCTCAAGTGAAATGACTAAATGAAAGAATAAATGACACAAACCAAGAAGATAACGTTTTCAATCAAGAACAAACATTTTATGCTAGCTAAATAATCACAAAACATTTTTAAAAATTCATTGTAATTAAGGAAATAATTATCCAATTTAAAACTAAGAGCTATAGGCCCCACTGCAAACATTCAAGAGGGGTGATAGAATGGAGTTGGTGAAATCCTGACCTGGGAGGCAGAATATGAACTCCAACTTGGCTTCTGTCAATTCCTAGATGGGTGACTTAATCAGATTGCTTAACTTAACTGAGCCTCTGTGTTCTTATTTGACAAATGGGGGCAAAAAACCTGTGAGGGTATTTTATAGATATGATTAAGATTTTTATTCAGTTGGCTTTAAGTAAAAAAGATTACCCTTGATAATATGTGTGGGCTTCATCCAATCCATTGAAGGCCTTAAGAGCAGAAACTGAGATTTCCCTGAGAAGAAGGAATTCTGCGTTAAGATACAGAAATTCTGCCTGAGTTTCCAGCCTGCAGACCTGTCCTGGAAACTTCAGACTTGCCAGCCCCAACAACTGCATAAGCCAATTCTCTCTCTCTCTCTCTCTCTATACATATATATATATATATATATATATATATATGTATATATACACACACACACACACACGTATATATATTCCATATTTTTTATATATATATATATCCCCTATTGTTTCTTTCTCTCTGGAGAACACTGACTGATACACCTTCCTGTCTCTATTTCAAATTACTATGAAAGTTATTTGAAAACTGAAAAAATGCCATGCCAACTTAAGCTGCATCATCCCAAAAGTATCTCAAGTATTTAATTTGAATAGATGAATATAAATGTATCTATTATATAATTTTATAAAATCCTTCTTATAAAAGGACTCTGTAAATAATACCTTGCACAGAAATTCCAGTTTTTAAAAGGGATGATAGTGAGGAAAAGTTGAATGATGTTTATGAACAATTGCTTTTAATTACTTTATGAATCCCAATTTTGCAACAAATGTGAAAGAGAATAGTGCCACCTCTATTTCTCTTTATCATTTAATATAATTAGAATACATCATTTATTTTGATTTTAGCAAAATGCTTTTGTTGTCAACCCTTTCAGTAAAACTGAAATTTTATAATATTCATTTAATCTAAAGATACACAGAACCTTCCTCTTCATTAACATAATCCATCATTTTAGTCTTTTATCTGTGTTTCACTATAAAACCTGCCATTTTGGTTAGTCTAGCCCAGACAAGCAGTGATTGCTCCATCTCAGTGAGTACATCCTCACATAAAAGCTCTACTATGGATTCTACTATTCGTTCTACTGAGTTCACAATAAGCAAATTATTCAAATCTCTTGTACCCTCAGTTAGCGATCTAGTTGATCAGCCTTTCAGGGTTGTTAACCAAGCAAATTGTTGTTGCAACGTGCTTCCCCTATCATCTCTCCTCTACTTTCCACAAGCCTCATATCAGAATTAGTCTTATTACTTTAGAGACATATCTCAGTTTGACTTACTGCAATCCTTATTACAAGCAATCCTTATTTATAAGACTTGGCTCAATGGCTTCAGTTTTACCCCCAAAATTAAACTTACTTTCAAGGGTGAAGATTTGATGAATAGTAAACATTTTAAAATGTAATGCCAATTTTGAAGACTATTATCAAAATAGCTTTTTGAAAATTATTTGTAGCAGTGACCTCAATAGATTAAGTAATTGAGCCTGATGATATACAGTGATCATGTGAGAGATGTTTTGATTGGGTTGTTGAAGAAAAATCAGCTTTATATCTACATCCGTTAGTCATCGATTTTGATTTAACGATAAGATCCATAATCATTTTTTTAGGCTTTGTACCCTCAGTACCTAGCATAGTTCTTGGTGTATGAGCTGGGTTTATGATCTACAGATAGATATTGCAAGGATAAATATGCCTCATTTTTTGCTGATTTATTGGGGATGGTAAAGTTAGGAAACATGCAATATATCTGGCCTATGAACCATAAATGATGATTACCTGGTCTAGATTTCTAAACTGAAAATTAACTGCCCAAATCTTTAAAAGGGAAAAAACTGACTTATAACTTCAAAGAGAAAAAAATCAAAGTTTGAGCAAAAGCTAAGCAAGGACACCTATGTGTCTCTTTGATCTGTTGTTCTTTCATATACCTCTTGGTTTTAAAACAATACAGGTAAGAAAAAGAGACGATGGGGAAGAGAGAGAGGGAGTGCCAAAAAGTGAGAAGCTTATTTACTTCTGTTTATCCTATCATTACATTGAGAGAATATTCCTGTTGTCTGTGTAGCAAAGCAATTTCCCCCACCCACATAGAAAACCTTGTTGATTCTTTAACCATGGCTAAGTGCCAACCTTTCCACATTACTTGGAAGAAGCTTCAAGATGGTTTCCCTAAAGAAACTCATTGTGTAAATGCAGATGATAAGGGTAGTGAGATTGTTGGGACTTCTCTCTTCCTTGATGAAGTTCCTTCATAAGCTTATAAAACTTTATCTGCTTGATTGCATGTTTTACACAGAACAGACCCTGCCATAGTAAGTGCCACAAATGGGGGTAGATCGTAATATTTTTCATTCTCAATATAGTGGGATGTTGATTTTTTCCAAATTCCTCTTGCAGCATGATAATAGAACTTTAAAACCTCATATTGCAGCCCACTTTGGCAACTCTTCTCAGAGCTGTCAGGCCAGTACTCCATGATAGAGTGATTTCACCAAACAAGGTGGGGCCTTTTAAAACATTACATCATCTCTACACACTGAGCCAAGGAAAGATCTCATATGGTACCTCCAGAGTAGCTTGTCCAGGGAACATTTCAATGACTCAAAGCCATAATGATTCTACCCTTGCTTGAGAAAATATTGTGTGAGCTATTCATCTTGCTCTTAGGAAATATAGACATATTGAATTCTGAGCTGCACAAGACACTTGAGACCATCAAGTTCAACCCCTTTGTTTTTGCAACTAATCCAAGATGTAGTTGGTGAAAGAACTAGAACTAAAACCCAGGTATCCTGCTCCTTCTACTACCTGACACTGATTGTTAATTATTTTACATTTAAAAATCACTTTTATTTAAGAACACTCTTTCCTTCTCCATCTGTAGCATAATAAAGGATGTGCTTTCCAAACAATTACTTTCATGCCAGAAAGTCCTTCAGTTTCATATTTCTTTTTTGGTATTATAATATTTATCCATTTTTTTAAAATATGTAAAAAAAAGTTTTCAGAATTTCTTCTAGGAAATTTGTCATTTGGTAAATATTTATTGCACTTAAGTTTTTAAAAATACTACAACAAAGTGGAATTAATTTCACTCAATGAAATGTCAGTTACTCATTTTGGGACTATAGCTTAAGACCCGTACTATAAAGTAAGACATAGCATAAAACATATGGACACTAAGAAATACCTATATGTTTTTAAATCATCACTGATAACTTTTTTATTGTACAGTAAACTAACAACCATCTTCTTCCAGTGACTGTGGTAAATATAATTTTGTTCCTCATAAGCAGTTTGTGCAACATGAGCCATCGAATGAGTTTCATCTTTTTCTTAGTATTGTTCATATAAAGTCCAGTATTTTCCGCAAAATGACTCTATGTCTTTTGGAATTTTCTAGGGCTCTCCACTTATGAACAGCTTCTTATTAGTTCATCCTAAGAGATAAGCAAAACCTCACTGGATAAAGCTTCCAGGGAATTAATTATCTTCTTTGTGCATAGCCACTATCAGGCAAGTCCTCCTGTTGGAATAGTATTGAAACTCAGTCTAGTTCATCCCCCTGTAACCTAGAGTGACAATTATAGGTTCAGAGTCACAGCACATCTGGGTTTAAATGCTGACTCTGCCCCTTAATAGCTCATCAACTTGGGCAAGTTAAGGAAACTCATAGTGCTCATTGGTTTAGAAAATAACACCCATCTTTCAAGGGTGTTGTAATGATTACATAAAATAATATGTATACACTGCTCCCAGAAAATGCCTATAATACAGTAAGTTCTGAATAAGTGGCATTACTTATATTATTTCCCTTCAAACAACATGTTACTCCCTCCTTCCAATTCTTCAGGTACTGACAGTTTCTCACATTTAAAATGACCAAAACAATGCTGACCATTAGGTGGTTATATTTTGTCAGGGTTGCTTTCTAAGCTAATTTACCTTCTTTTTTAATTTTTGCAAGTAACCCTTAGTTAATCACATTTGTGGCGTGTGTTCATTATGGCAAGACTTTTCTAGCCTATTTTTCCCTTTCTAGAAGACCAGAATCCTTCATGTATTATTTATTTAACCATGTAGACAGGGATTTCAGAGCTCCTTAAGATTAATTAAACCTACAACCATCCTTGCAGCAGAGCTTCCTTATTTTAGACTGCTGAAATGAGAGCTAAGTGTTTTATCACAGAGCAAATAATTGGCAAATCTGGATGTGGAAGCCAACAAGCTAGATTACCAGCTCTTTGTGACACTGAAATAAGACGTCCGTTGATTGAGTTCCTCTTCTTTGGGGTTTCAACAATACCTTAGTGAGAATTTGACCAGAGACAAGAGCACCTTCCTGTACTGAGATATGATGCATCCGCACACTCACAGACAATTCTCCATTGACTTTAACTGTAGAAAAGGGAAGCCTGGTACGCTGCTTAAGAAGGGCAAGTCAACCAACAACTGCATTCACTCCTAGCTTTCCTACAGAAACAGCACTGTGTCCATGCTGCTTAACCATTTCATATTTATGGTGTGGGTTGTCTGCTCAGAAATAAACTAGGTAATAATTATCCAACTTAATTTAGCTTTATTAGATGACCTAACTTTGCTTATTTTCCCACATCATTAGCGTATGTTATCTGGCTCACAGTTTGCTTTTTCTCATATGAATAAAATTATCTCCATATTCTTCAGTACGTGGTGACTTACTGTATTTGATAAAATATATCCTTTTATTAATAAATGATTTTGTCTTTTACTTTAGTAATACTGTTTTGTGCAAAAGTCCAGAATGAATTATCCCTTATAAGTCAGTCACTGAAATTACAAATTTAATGCTTTAAAGTTCTTTTTTTTTTTTTTTGAGACCAGGGTCTCACTCTGTCGCCCAGGCTGGAGTGCAGTGGCATGATCACAGTCGACTGCAGCTACCTCCTAGGCTCAAGTAATCCTCCTGCTTCAACCTCCCATGTAGCTGGGATCACAGGTATGCACCACCATGCCCATCTCATTTTCTTAGTTTTTGTAGAGACGAAGTCTCGCTTTGTTGCTTAGGCTGGTGTTCAACTCCTGAGCTCAAGCAATCTTCTGAACTAGGCCTCCCAAAGCGCTAGGAATATAGGCATGAGCCACCACACGTGGCCATGTAATGTTTTAATATTTGAAAGTTATTAATCAGAGTGAGAGAAATATTTGAATAAAGAAAAATTCTCATCTACCAAGTTTAATATATACATTATATGCATTATTCTATACTGTTATATGTGAGAGAGAGAGAGAGAGAGTGTGTGTGTGTGTGTGTGTAAAATAAATGGTTAAGGTAAATTTTGGATTAAGGCAAAATTTAATCCTATGGTTGAGATTGCTTATGAAAATATCATACCTATGAGGGTTTACATGTCATTATCTTGGCAGTTTGAATTTGAGCTCTTCAATAATTGAAAATGTTTTTGCTTCTGGTATAAGCTCAGTTGTTAAATATGTATTTTTAAAAGGGAAGAGATGGTGCTGTTCTCCTATTATTATTTATCTTAATCTTCAGTTTGCTTGTCTTACAAAATCCTTCAAACACTATACTATGTTTATCTTCAGTCTTGGAATAAAAAAGAGAATTTAATCTACAAATAACATCATTCATGCTTAGTGGTTTGGAGTTTCTGAAATACCCATTCTAATATATAATCAATTTCATTTTACTGTTTGGGTATATGTTTAATGACAAACCTATAGAATTTCTGTGGTTATTTATTCCTTGGGATGAAATTCAATTTTGATTATACCATAAACATTTTTTGATTATCCAAAAATACTGAGATGAGAAAAAAGAACAAGTTGAAATAGTGCTCTGTACAGCTCATACTTGCACTCGTTTAATGCTACCCAACTGTGAAAACACTACCAAAGAGCATGGTTTTCTAGCTAACAAACCAGGTACAGAAATGTTCCCCAGTTTAATACAAATACATGCATTCAGAAAAGGAAATTGCCGTATCAGATGTTGATATGTCCCAGTCAGATTGTTTCCTGCTTTGGAAATCACTGTGCTCAGTCAATCAGGCCTGAGATGGGTCTGTTTAGCCTTTGCAGAGGGAATTGGCCAGCTCAGAGTGAAAATGCTTTCCAAATATTTAGGTGGGATTAAAACTCAGTTTGTAAGACATTCTAGTTACCTAAATATAAAACATTTTGCTGTTTTCCTCATTGCAACCTTGAATTCCTGGGCTCAAGTGATCCTCCCGCCTCAGCCTCCCAAGTAGCTAGGACTACCAGGTCAGTGCCACCATGCCTGGCTAATTTTTACATTTTTCTTTTGTAGAGATGTGGTCTCATTATGTTGCCCAGGCTGGTCTTGAACTCCTGGCTTCAAGTGATCATTCTGCCTTGTCTTCTCAAAGCATTGGGATTACGGGCATGCGCCACCATGCCTGGCCTATTTAGTGTTTTTATGAATTGATTTAAAATTTTCTCCTTACATAATATACAGTGTAACCTATTGTTGTAGACGCACCTTATATATATAATATGGAATTTAACATTTTTAGGTAATCAAACATGTTTTATGCCTTTGCTGCTAAGTTTGTAAAATTTCTTTGTTCCAGAGTTTGATTAGTGTTCTCAGTAGGATGTCACCCAAATTCTCTCACAGTTTTACTCATTCACTTTTGCCCAAGTACCAAGTAGTAGATCATTCAACTCCACAATGTTAGAAAATGGCAATTGTTTTGTGGATTAATTCTGGAAAGGAGCCATTTCTAATGAGTAGAATTCAGTGAGAAGGATATAATTTATTTGCGGCAGTGTTTTAAGTCTCAGGACCACCTACTGAGAAGTAGGTGAAGGCAGGAATACTCTTTTCAATGGTTTAAAAAAGAAAAATACATTTGTGCACCTGTTTCACAGCTGTAGTGACGGTTTAACAGGAACAAAGCCTGCAGAAACTATGCTCAGTAATTACTTGCTGTACATAAGGTGTAAATGCTCTGCTGGTTCAAGAATTCCTCTGCAAAGCATCAGGCCTAACAATATCTTCAGTGAGCTTTTTAGTGAGAGACTCGATCTTGCCTGCCATCTTTTAAAATTTGTGTAAAGTAATAAAAAGTAGCTGATTTCTAAAGGCAGAAAAACTTATAAAATCTCACAGAATGATAATTATCAAAAAGATAATTTTTTAAAGTAGTGTGTTCTTATACTGGAATATTACTCAGCATTGCAAACAAACAAAGCACAAGTACCTGTAAACATGAATAAACCTCATAACCACAATGTCGACCAAAAGTATTAAGATACGAAAGAAAACTATTAGTATACGTTCATTATATAGCTCATTATATAGTTCAGAAACAGGGGTGATATGGTGTCCCCTCCCAGATCTCATCTTGAATAGTAGCTCCCATAATTCCCACATGTCATGGGAGAGACCCGATGGGAGGTAACTGAATCATGGGGGTGGGTTTTTCCCATGGTGTTCTTATGATAGTGAATAAGTCTCATGAGATCTGATGGTTTTATAAAGGGAGCTCCCCTGCACATGCACATGCCCTCTTGCCTGCTGCCATGTAAGATATGCCTTTGCTTTTCCTTTGCCTTCCGCCATGGTTATGAGGCTTCCCCAGTCATGTGAAACTGTGAGTCCATTAAACCCCTTTCTTTTATAAATTACCCAGTCTCAAGTATGTCTTTATTAGCAGCGTGAGAACAGACTAGTACAAGAGGTATGTATGTAGGTGGTAAAAAACACCATAACAAAATCAAGAAAGTGGTTATCATGTAGTCATAATAGTGGTTAAGTTTAGGGGAGGAGAATGAGTCTAGAAGGAAGGCACAGGATGGGAGGTTCTTAGGTTGCTAGCAATGCTCTATTTCCTAACCTGTATGGTGGTGACAATTAGTGTTTACTCGGTAACTTTTCATTTTATCTTGCGTTGTTCTTTAAACATTTCTGAATGTGTTTCATTTTGCAATAAACATATGCTAAAAATCACTGTCATAATTAATTGCAGGTACCTACTTTTTTGAAAATATCAAATTATTTTAAAACTGTTACAATTGAGACTGTTCATAAGCGCGTGGAATCTAGATGTGAAGGTGCAGATTTTTAGTGAGCAAACTAGGGTGTTACCTTTTAGTGATGAGAGGAAATCCTTAATTTTAAAATGTTGGCAGTAGATTACGGTAAACATACTTAAACAAAAACAAAATCACTTATTCCCTGAGGGTTTGGATAAAATAGATGACACACTTCTATTCCATAAGGGCTTAGATGCTTTAAATATCTTTTCTGAGTCTGCTGTCATTTCCTTCTACATGTCATGTCAAATAACAGATTAATGGAGGTGTTTGTAGATTTGGAGGCTGATACTGATCATTTGGAAGCACTTATTAAGGACAAGTTAGCACAAACATTCTCCTACCAGCACTAAATTCAAACCAGGTTTAAAAATTTAAGCAGAAAATGATTCAAATATTCAAAACCATCTTTTCTGCTGTTATAAATTGGAAGGTTTCAGAGGCTTAACAATCAGACACTTGTATGGCAAGAAGGATGATTCCCACTTAATTATTTCTAAAACCTGAGGTGTATATATATATATATATACACATAGGGAGGTGAACCTGGATACATACCAAACCCACCATAATCTAGAGTGTGATTACCCTTCCTAATTAATGCCCTTTCAACTTAATGCCTGTTACCCTTCACATCCCATAGTTGATGAATATTAAACTGCTTGATGTTTTTTATTTCCATGCCTTCAGCTGTTGTGTGAAGACTCTTTTGATTGAGTTAGAAAAATCAATTCAAACTAAGTTAAGAGGAAAGGAATTTTTAAAAAAACACTTTAAAAATAAAAATAGAAACATATTATATACCCAATTGACAATTCCAAATTATAGAAGGAAGTAACTACTATAAAATTTTGTATAAAAATGCACAGAAACAGAAAACCAAATATCACATGTCTTTACTCACAAGCCTGAGCAACATAGTGAGATCCTGTCTCTACAAAGAGTAAAACAAATTAACTAGGTATGGTGGTGCATGCCTGTGGTCCCAGCTACTTGGAGGCTGACGTAGGAGGATCACTTGAGCCCAGGAGGTCAAGGCTGTGGTGAGTCATGATTACGTCACTGACTCCAGCCTGGGTGAACCACCTGAGATCCTGCCTCAAAAAAGCAGATGGGAACAATAGACCCTGGGGACTCCAAAAGGAGGAGGGAGGGAGGGAGCAAGGGAATGACCTGATCTCAGCTCACTGAAACCTCCGTCTCCCAGGTTCAAGTGATTCTCCTGCCTCAGCCTCCCAGGTAGCTGAGATTACAGGCACGTGCTACCACGCCAGGCTAATTTTTTTTTGTATTTTTAGTAGAGATGGGGTTTCACGATGTTGGCCAGGCTGGTCTCGAATTCCTGACCTCAGGTGATCTGCCCGCCTCGGCCTCCCAAAGTGCTAGGATTTCAGGCATGAGCCACTGCACCCAGCCAGGAATCCTTTGATTCTCCTTCCAGAGTGCTGTGATCAATGTGTCTTTCAGTTTAAACTCTCTAGAGAGTCTCAGATTGGTTCAACTAGGGTCAGGTGCTACTCCTGGACCAATTATGTTTGACCAGAGAACCAGGGTCATATGGGGGGAATAAAAGCTGCCAGGAAGCAACACCTGAGGTGGAATGCTGGGCCTATTACTTGATTTTGTCTTTCTGATGCTTACATGGTGTCTTACCATCTTCATAGAAATAGATATGACAAAGTAGTGTTTAGAACCTTCTATAAGGTTCAATTCCCATCTTGCCCTTTACTTCAGTGCTCTACCGATACTACATACTAAATGCAAAGATTATGTGTTGTGACAGGCCCTGAAGTTCAAGTCAAGAAAGGGCCAGCTTGTGGAGCGGCAATGAAGGCAGGGAAAGGCAGTCTGTATGAGACCTGAGTCATAGGTCCTTTCTTTTTTCCAACGCACTCACCCCTATTGCTTTCTCAAGTTCCAGACCTACGTGTCCAGGTGCTTACCAACATCTCCATTTAGTCATCCAAAGTTAGCCTGGTGTGGTAGCACATGCCTGTAATCTCAGCTACCTGGGAGGCTGAGGCAGGAGAGTCACTTGAACCTGGGAGACGGAGGTTTCAGTGAGCTGAGATCAGGCCACTGCACTCCAGCCTGGGTGACAGAGCGAAACTCCGTCTCAAACAAACAAACAAACAGAATTCCTGCTGCAGAGTTGGCTTAGTTCCTCCATTCTTGCTGATGGTTGTTTAAGTTTTCCTTGGATTGTGTGATAATCTCAGAATAATGTCCATAAATTCCCATTGGAAATGGGAACTATCATAAATGTTTGTTAAAATAATGCAATTATTACAAAATAAGGTTGTTACCTGCTTTACTCTTTATTTCTTTTTAATTTAAAAGTAAACTTTAAGGTCAAAAATTCAAACTTGGGGAAGGCAGAAAGATCACACACAGGCTGACACTTCACACCTGGAGAGTTGCACAGTGGCCGGACAGAGGCGCTCCTCACTTCCCAGACGGTGGGGTGGTACTTTACTCTTTAATACTATCTTGGAATCAGCATTTCCAACTGAATTTATCTCCTTCTCACAGACTTCACTTTTTCTGGATTACCTCAATTAACAGCATCTCCAGCCAATTTCTCTCATCCTTGCTTTCCAATCAGGTCACAAACTTCCGTCAGCTCTTCCTCCTTAAGGCATCTCAAATCGCTTCACTTTTCTCCAACCCATTACAACTGCCCGTGTTTAGCCTAGACAATTACAACCTCTTACTCATCGAACTCAGCTCCTGCCTTTAGTCTTGTTCCCTATAATCAATTCTTGACCCTGCACCCAGTGCTAGCAAACCTGATCACTTCACTCTTTATCTTGCAACTAATTTCTCTTCAGAATAAAGCCTAAAGTTCTTAGCGTAGCACAGCATAGGATGGCACTGCGTAGTCTGCAAGGCATTTCACAAATTGTCTGCTTCTTCTGTTCTAGTCTTTCTATTCTCCTGACTCAGTAACCTTTCTCTCTATTTTCTCCTAACTCCCTGATTTCTTGTTTGTAGAGTGCTGGTTCTGAACCTTGACTAGACATTAAAATCACATAGAGACTTTAAAATATCCCATGCCGAGGCCATCCCAGACCAATTAAATCAGACCCTCTGGGGGAGGACCCAGGCATCAGTAAGTTTTTAAAACTTCAAGATTATTCTGAAGTGCAGCTCAGTTCGGGGACTTTTGCAATTCTATGCATATATTTACTTTCTCTCCCTGACCAAATTTGCACCCCTACCTTTGTTTATTCTTAGATCCTCACATCCCCTGCAAGCTGCCTAGTACCTACTTACCCTACAGATCTCATCTTACAACCCACTTATACTGTGGCCTTTTGACCACAGAGAATAGGTTATGTGAATAGATGTAGTTTTAAACAATGAAACTCTCACACGTCTTTAAATTCATGTTCATAAATTATTTTTGAGCCATTTGAAGTAAAAAAACATTTTGAAGACTCCATTGTGTTTGTCAGGCTAATAATACCCTTATATTCATGACTTAACTACCACTGTTGGGGTTTGTACTGTTAGTGGTGGCAAATCCATATGGGTCTGCAACAACCTCAATTCTTGCCTCCTCAGAAGAAAGAATTAGACTGAGGGGCACAAGGCAGAGTGAGAGACCGAGGCAAAGTTTTAGAGCAGAAGTGAAAGTCTTTTTTAAAAGTTTAAAGCAGGAATTAAAGGAAGTAAAGTACATTTGGAAGAGAGTCAAGCAAGCGACTTGAGAGATTCAAGTGCACATTTTGACCCTTGACTCAGGGTCTTATATGTTGGCATGCTTCCGAGGTTGCATTACTTCTCCCGTGATTCTTTCCTTGGGGCGGGCTGTCTGCATGCAGAGCGGCCTACCAGCACTTGGGAGGGGCCGCATGCACAATGTGTGCACTAAAGTTGTGTGCATGCTCGCTTGAGGCGTTTTTCCCTTACTAGTCCAGTGTTCCTAGAGGAAGGTCATATACCAGTTAAACTCCACTATTTTGCCTCTTAGTGCACACGCTGGAGCTCACTAACCCAACTCCTGAGATCTTATTAGGAAGTTGCTGGTCACCAGCATCAAGGTTTTTTTCTATCTATTGGGAGACTTCCTTTTCTTGGTGCTGGCTGTGACAAATTATTATTTTAGAGAGGCAGTTCAACAGCCATCTGACCATCATCTGATGGCTGCCTGGCATTTCTGGTGAGGCGGCCCTCTCCTGTTTCTGCTCTTGTCTGCCTTACTACCTACTGTAACAGTGCCGGGTGAATTGCCTACGTGATCTCATTTAATCCTTCTAACAATCATTAGGAGGTATTCAAATCCCATTTTATTGCTGAGAAAACTGAAGTTTGGACAGTTTAACAAATTTCCCAAACACATACTAAAGCTACAGGATAGATAACTATATGAATTTTTTTTTTCACTCTTGTTGCCCAGTCTGGAGTGCAGTGGCACGATCTTGGCTCACTGCAACCTCTGCCTCCTGGGTTCAAGCGATTCTCCTGCCTCAGCCTCCCAAGTAACTGGGACTATAGGCATATCCCACCATGCCCAGTTAATTTTTGTATTTTTAGTAAAGATGTGGTTTCACCATGTTGGCCAGAATGGTCTCGATCTCTTACCCTCGTGATCCGTCCGCCTCAGCCTCCCAAAGTGCTGGGATCACAGGCGTGAGCCACCGGGCCTGGCTCCTATATGAAGTTTTAAAAACCCAAAATATATTAACCAGATTTTTAAAAAATCAGAATATTGTAAATGTAAACCTTGAAATATTTTAAACAAGAAACCTTTTAAATGTATATTTTTAAAATTTCTGATGCTGTGGAAAGAACTGTTCAGCAGAAGAAAAATAAATTAAAATGTTGGAAATAACAACTAATGATGTTATGAGATATACCAGTGTTTCTGATAAGCACATAAAGATTCAAAGAACAGAAACGATGGATGAGCTTATTTTGCTTTAAATTGGAAAACAGTTATTTACTCTTTTAATGTATACTTAAGAGGGTGCATTTCAAATCAATAGTTAGGAACAAAAACTCGAACAGAATTTCTAGAACTTTTTTTTTGCTACAGATACCTCTATATCTACTGCATGGTTGGCAGACATTAAGGTTTCAGAACCAGAACATACACCACACCCTTTTCATTCGCTACTCCCTTCTCTCTCCACCCTTCCCTACCTCTCCCTTAAACTCACATCTCTATTTTCCAGCTTGTTCTGTATATTTTCCTCTGGTGTAATTACCATAAATAATTAGCAAGATAGGACCTGTGTGGTACAAGTGCCACACCTTGGTTGTGTTGTGAGCAACCGCTTGAAGTGGTGACAACCTAAACATTTGCACACTTCTCACCACAGTGTCCCATATTTAATTATTTCATAACATGTAAATCCAACAGGTGAAATATTGGAATACCTCTTCATGGCTAATACCTGACCCAAAAGTCACCTTCTATCAGTTGAAGTGTTGGCTGGCTAATGTATTGACTCTGTATGGTTGGAATGCGTGTTCATGGCAGCTCAAAATGATCTATTCAAATTAAAAACAAAAAAACAATAAAAAATTGTTCTGCCCTAGGAAGAACTGAGCAGGGTGGCGGGGTGGGGGAGGGAAGGAACAAAAGGCTTTTGCTTAGCTGTAGACCATAAAAGCAGAGGTATGGTCCTGCTCCTGCCAAGGCTAAAGTAAGGCAATTAGCATCATGACTTGAGGGGTCACAAGATCCCAGAAAAGAAACATTTTGGAACTTTCTTAAGCCAGATAGCAGTGTGAAAGGGGGGAAAAATCCACAGGGTAAACAATAAGGTAGTAAACAATAAGGTAGGCAGAAAAAGCTCCTTGATTTTCTTGGTCTAGCCTGTCTTCACTACCCTCAGGCCTTGAATAAGTATTAATCCTCCCCTCCTTGCATTCTATTGAGTACTCTCTGGGTCTTCCCGGCTACAAGACAGTTTTTCATTCCCTTTCTTCCCAAAGAAACTGTGAGGTTATTCAGCATGTTATAATGAGCTGCCAGTACTGGAGAGATACCAAACTCTGATTTCCAGGTCACTAATACCAGCCCCAAGCCCCACCACACACACACACACACACAACATACCCACACACACACGAGACCAAGGTGGGCAAAAAGACAAAATTACACCATTGGATGGAACTGTGTAAATCAGTCAGATCCCTAACTTAAATATGAAGAAATGGAAAGTCAAAAAGGTAATTCATTTGTTCAGATTTACACTAGTTACTGGCAAACTAGAATAGGATCCAGATCTCATGAGTTCCAGTCAAACATATTTTCCTACTCCTAATATTTACTTTAGTAAACTAAGTTTGCTTACAGAATTTCATAACACCTTTTGAGATAGGTAGTGACACCTTGGTTATCACAAAACTAGGGGTAAAGCACAGCCAAAACGGAGCACAAGTATTTAGTATAATTTTTTAACTTAATTTAATACCGTGCTTCTTTACAAATGTTACTGATACCAATTTTTTTCAATATCTGGGTTTCGGTGGCACAATCTGGATTATTTATGTCTTAAAATTTTGCAATGTTATTTCAACTATTGCATTTTCCTTTGATTTGTCACTATTATTCTTTCCAGTATGACTAACCATTGCCCTATGTGTTTTCAAAGAAGATGGTACAGCTCCTCTAGAGGAACAACTGAGTAACTTAAGGAGGGAGATTAACTGTTTGCCTAAGATAGTTGAGTCTTAACTTGCGGTGTTTTATGCAAGTCTCCTTCTTGGTCCAGGAAGGTGCCTTCTAGAATAAACCCAATTGTGCCAAATCCAGTTTGATAACCCTTCTTAAAAGATCTGACTGGGCAAGGTGGCTCACATCTGTAATCCCAGCACTTTGAGAGGCTGAGGCAGGAGAATTGCTCAGAGTTTGAGACGAGCCTGGGCAACATAGTGAGACCCCATCTCTACAAAAAAATAAAAATAAAAAAAGTAGCAGGGCATGGTGGCATGCACCTGTATTCTCAGCTACTTAGTAGGCTGAGGCAAGAGGATTGCTTGAGTCCAGGAGGTTGAGGCTGCAGTAAAACATGATTGTGCTATTGCACTCCAGCCTGAGTGACAAACCGATGGGTGACACTGTCTCAAAAAGAAAAAAAAAAAAAGAGAGATCGGGCATCTGCTTTATTTATAATTCTTTTGTGAAATATCAAACAAATCACTTCTCTCTTTTGGGTACTCCGATGATGTAAATGTCATGAAGTCAAGGCATAATTGTTCTTACTTGGCAGCACTGAACTTAATGGCATATCTATGACATGCCATTGAGTGCTAAGTTTGTAAGAGCATGTTATAACTATATCCCAAATTGCAGTTCTAGGATACAATTCCAGGATCTCCAGTGTCCAGGGTACCCAAAAGGCACCACAGCATGTTACTGTACTCACCTCCAATCTATACCCTGGCCAATCATGCTACTTCTTCTATCTCAACCGGAAGTTTACGCTGAGAAACATATCTACCATTTCCCCTCCCTTCTAAGTTTTGATCTAACTAAAAATATTGGATGCTCATTTTTCAGACAATGAGCTCCTTAAGGAAAATGACTATGAGATATTTAACTTTGACTTTCCAGTGACTGACAGCCTTATTATGGGGGGATTTAATAAATGTGAATCAATAAGTGAATGAATAAATAAATAAGAAATGAATGACTGTGTTTCAAATCTTTCCCATACAAAGATAATCCTATTGACACTATATCTTAATTATGCCAATTTTTCTCTTCTTTGATAATTCCTTGCCCTTTCCCTAACTGCAGCTCCCTTCATCTTTGCCTCAAAATAAACCATCCCTTTTCTGCTATGGTCCAAGATTACAGGGAATTGTAAGGCTTGTAGAAGATGCTGGTCTTCTAACTTGTCAAAGTAATAAGGTACTGGTTGACATCCTCCAATAAATTATTAGATGTTTGTTGAGAGGCAATGATCAGGTTCCAATTTGCAAGCAAAACTGACACAGTTCATTAAGAGATTAACCAAGGCCAGAATATTGAGAGGGGGCACAACATTTCAGAGTTGTGGGGGCCAGAATGGAAATCAGAGAGGAAAGGAACTGGAAGAAGACTAAGAGGTATAATACTAGATGGCGTTAAAGTTGATGAGCTTCTAAACACAACCACAGAGGCAGCTCATACGTTCCCATCCCCAAACCCCTGTAATGAGCTCTGCATTATTGGTGGTTGCTCAGCGACCACACTCCTTTCCACATGCCTATCTCAGTTGCTTATTAAGGATTTGTGGTTTCTCATTTTTTTCTTTTACCTTTTAGAACTGCCTTCGAGATTCAGTTATTAATCACAATCCAAATGTCAACAAATGTACTATAGGTTTTGAAAGCTGAACACTACTCAAGATGGTCCAGTTGCTATAAAGAATTTTGTGTCATTGACCTTACAAACCAAAGGACAATATCCAAGTCAGAGACTTTAAGTGTATGATTCCTTCACCTCTAAGCACCTCTTCTAGGAATTTAACCCAAGGAAGTATTCAGATTGGGAGGCTGAGGCGGGAGAATCGCTTGAACCTGGAAGGTGGTGGTTGCAGTGAGCCGAGATCGTGCCACTGCACTCTAGCCTCGGCGACAGAGCAAGACTCTGTATCAAAAAAAAAAAAAAAGAAAAAGAAAAAGAAAAAGAAAAAGAAAAAAGTGGGAGTATTCAGAAACATGCTCACACTGATGGCTTGTTGTTTATAAAATTCAAAAAATAGGAACAATCCACATTATACATCCATATGATAGACTGTTGTCACCTAAAAATTAAGTTGTAATAGGATGTTAGTATCATTATTAACATGTAAACATTTATTACAAACTCTTTTAAAATGCATGCTATTTAAACTATTTTTATTATATATGTAAGTACATATATAACAAATAACTAGACAGATAAAAGCAAAATGTTGACAGTGGTTATCTTTGGGTGGTCAGATTATGGTGAACTTTATTTTATAACTTTGTAGTTATTTGGCATTTTCTAGGTTTCTTATTAGAAAGTATATTATTTTTGTAACTAAAAACATTAATAAAAAATAGAACAGGCAAGAGATAACTTGTATGCTGGGAATTCAGAAATAGTGAAATTTTTTCTTGCTTCTCCAAAACTACCTTTGGAATAAGCTTATTGGTATCTAAAATTTAACATTTAGAGATATATTTCTTTTTTCTTTTTCTTTCTTTCTTTTTTTTTTTTTTTGAGATGGAGTCTGGCTCTGTCCTCTGTTGCCCAGCCTGGAGTGCAGCGGTGCCATCTTGGCTCACCGCAACCTCTGCCTCCTGGGTTCAAGCAATTCTTCCTGCCTCAGTCTCCCAAGTAGCTGAGATTACAGGTGCCCACCACCACACCTGGCTAATTTCTGTATTTTTAGTAGAGAAATGTTTCACCAAGTTGGCCAGGCTGGTCTCGAACTCCTGACCTCAGGTGATCCATCTGCCTCGGCCTCCCAAAATGTGGAATTACAGGTGTGAACCACCATGCAGCTGAGATACATTTCTTTGTCCTTACTTTACATCTTTTGCTAAAACGAAAATATACCTAAGTGGGGAAACATTAATTCTATTAAGCATTTATACCATCAGAGACCAGTGTTTTTAAGCTACAAGTTTATGAAATCAATTTATTGGGTCTTGGCTTAAACACAAAATAAATGAAATAAGATAGAACAGAAAATATTTGTTTTTCTGTCTTAGTAAGGGAAGGTATTATTTAATGATATTTTACTTTCAATCACATATGTATATACTGGGACATGAGGTAAAATATATTCTTTATGGAAGAACACAGTCAAAAAAGTTTGAAAGTCACTGCCATAGAGTGAACACTAGATCCTGAAATATGTTTTTGATTGTAGTGGACATATCTGTGAAAGACCACCAGGTGCTTCAGATGGAAAAAAGAAAAATCCCTGGGTTTTAAGGAGCAGAAAGGGAGATGAAGGCATCAAAGGACACAACTTGTTCTGTGGCTATTTTTGTCTCTCCTTGGCTTCCTTGGGGAACCTGAACTGTGGCACAGAGCTCTACTTAGCAGTTTCCTGGAAAAATGGATATTCTGCTGCTATTGCAGTCATAATGGATGAATTTTTTTTTTTTTTTTTTTTTTTGAGATAAGGTCTCACTGTGTCACTCAGGCTGGAGTGCAGTGATGTGATTAAAACTCACTGTAACCTGTCACTCCTGGGCTCAAGTAATCCTCCCACCTCAGCTTCACAAGTATCCAGGGCTTCAGATGAGGGCCACCATGAATGGCTAATTTTTAAATTTTTTGTAGAGATGGGGGTCTCTCCATTTTGCCCAGGCTGGTCTCAAACTCCTGGGTTCAAGTGATCCTCCTGCCTCAGCCTCCCAAATTGCTGGGATTACAGGTGTAAGCCACTGCACCCAGCCCATGAATAGAATTTTTATAGTTAGTAAAGTTTAGGACTGTGGGATCACTATAACTCAGTGGGCTTCTTAAGATCCTACTATCTGTTGTTACCTAAACAAGAAACCAGATGCTTGCTCTGTGATGTGAAAGTGGTATGATCTTTACAAGCCACTGGACGAATATTTTATAACAACTGAATGCACAAATACATTGATACATTTTCAAATGATAGGGGGAGAAAGATTGTTGGGCTCCTTTCACCCTTCTAGGATCCAAGATTCTAAACAATTTGGGAAACCAAAATTTATCCTGCCTTACTATCCTGTACCAGTGGATGTGTTTTCATTCTTTCTCATATATTCTTTGTTCCCATACCATCCAGAATTTCTCATTCAAGCAAAGGAAACTGAGAAAAAATGCATTAAGTTGTACACGATTTTATGTCACCTCTTAAATGGGAATTTGCTTTGGAAAGAGGACCTAATAATGTCAAGAAGATATTTAACACAAAGCAATAAATGCAGCCTATGACAGGCAGGTCAGGAAAAGGTCTATAGCAGCTACTTCTCATGTTTTGCCCTTCGTTATTTTTGACATCCTTCCTCAAGCTAGAAATCTAGGCCACAACCAAGGCACCTTGGCTTTGCTAATCATGTGTACTTATGTGAAACTCTCAGTTGGAAAAGAATAATGTGAAGTGGCAAGCACCACTTAAAATATATTTTCTAGAGAAGATGGTTGCAGAAGCATGTGGTTTTGGGGGCTAGCAATGATAGAATTTCAGGTATATGGTGTCCCAGGTCAGTAGTGTAAGATGGGGTTGTCTATGCCCAATAAGAGAGCCATGGGATCTTTATTGGAGTAACTCTACAATGTGATTTAGCCTCTCTGACTGTCATAGAGATTCTATGCCCTTTCTAAGATATGTTAATATATTTCTTACTATTTAAATTTGGTTAGAATGGGCCTGGCGCAGTAGCTCACCCTGTAATCCCAGCACTTTGGGAGGCCAAGGCAGGTGGATCACCTGAGGTCAGGAGTTTGAGACCAGCCTGGCCAATATGGCAAAACCCTGTCTCTACTAAAAGTACACAATTAGCCAGACATGGTGGCACACACCTGTAATCCCAGCTATTCAGGTGGCTGAGGCACAAGAACTGCTTGAACCTGGGAGGCCAAGGTTGCAGTTAGTTGAAATTGTGCCACTGCACTCTAGCCCGAGCCACAGAACAAGACTCTGTCTCGAAAAAAAAAAAGGTTAAAATGAGTTTTGTTGTTTGTGACAAAGAACCCCAATTAATACAAGTTCCTTCCTTCAAATTATACTGTGTAGACAAAAGTGGGCAAACTATGGAGCAATCATCTAGTAATAATGTCAGATAGTTCTTCCACACATGTTATCTAGTGCTCAACTAAAACAGGAAACATCTGATGAAAATGTATTGTTTAATTTTTAGTTATTTGAATAAATGATATTTGCTTTAGGGTCTTAAAGGTAAAAACATTGAGAAATAAGATGGAAGTCTTGACATGTACAGCAGCTCATTCTTTGACATTTGCTGAAATGACTACTTTTAAAATTCTTTGTTCTACTGAAATAACATTTTATTACTAGATTTACACTAATCGATGAATTCTGTGTCCTTGTACAAAAAAATTAAAAAGTTATAAAGTAGATAAGTATTATCTTATTTTTATAGAAAAAATAAGTGTGATAAGTAGATAGAAAAAAAAGACATTCCTTTAGCCATGTTATAGTGCTTTAGATTAATATTAAAAACAACAGAAGAATTGCAAAGATATGTTCCTTTTTTTACTGACCTAATTTAAGTAGAATTTACTGTAAAGCTTCATACATAGAGATCAATAAATACTTCTTAGCCAAAAAATAAATGGCTTATAAGGAAAGTTCAGGGTCATGAAAGCCAAAATGGAAAAGATGTCTTCCCATTTAAAGGAAATTTTCATTGATTCAATGGATCTTCTGTCATAACAGCCAATTTTTCTGGGCCACTGCTTCAAGAGTTCTATTACATTCACATATTATACGAACCATAATACAAACAAATAATCCAGTCATTTAAATTTTACATAGAAAATGGCTGACTAGAGGTACCTGACACTCATCTCCTGCACAAATAAGAACTAAAATAACCATGCTTCAAATGGAGAATCTAAGGGAGAACACTGAAATTTAGCAGAGGAAACACTTGAAACAAGGAAGGAAAGGGAAGTAAGGAAGTCTGCTGGGGCAAGATCAGCTGGGATCCCAGAGAGATTTTTCAGTACAGGGAAAGGGTAAGTGAGTGAACCCCAGTGGTCTACATTCCCACAATGGACTCTTGCACTTCTAGCCGTGGGAGAGCTGTTTGACCCTTGGGGAGTCAGAGGCTAGTATAGGAAGCTGCTTGGAGTCTGCATGACAGCATTGCTCCAGATAGAGAGCTCACATTAGGTCCCACACATGCCCTGAGACCCAAACAGCTGCAGCACAACACCATTTTGAGAGCCCAGCTCCCACCAGACTGCATCTCCCCTGAGGCCTAGCATCTCCTGCATGCACTAATCCTTGGAGCCCCACTGACATCCCCTTGTGTCTACCTGGAGGGCTGCAATACCCCACAAGCATAGGCAACCAAAACAAACATGGACTAGTGGGATCACATCAACTTTAAAAGCTTCTGTGCAGCAAAGAAAATAATCAACAAAGTGGAGAGACAAACCACAGAATGGGAGAAAATATTTGCAAACTATTCATCTAACAAGGGGTTAATAACCAGAATATATAAGGAGCTCAAAGAACTCTGTAAGAAAAAAAAGTAATATTCTAATCAAAAAATAAGCAAAATGTTTGAATATACATTTCTCAAAAGAAGACATACAAATGGCAAACAGGCATATGAAGAGATGTTCAACATCATTGATCATCAGAGAAATGCAAGTCAAAAGTACAATGAGATATCATCTCACCCCATTTAAAATGTCTTATATCCAAAAGAGAGGCAATAAAAAATGCTGCTGAGCATGTGGAGAAAAGTGAAGCCTTGTTTACTGTTGGTGGGAATGTAAATTAGTACAGTCACTATGGAGAACAGTTAGGAGGCTCCTCGAGAAACTAAAAATAGAGCTACCATGTGATCCAGCAATCCCACTGCTGAGTATATACCCAAAAGAAAGGAAATCAGGGCCAGGTGTGGTGGCTCACACCTGTAATTCCAGCACTATGGGAGGCTGAGGCAGGCAGATCATGAGGTCTGGAATTTGAGACCAGCCTGGCCAACATAGTGAAACCCTGTCTCTACTAAAGATAGAAAAAATTAGCCAGGCATGGTAGCGCATGCCTGTAATCCCAGTTACTCAGGAGGCTGAGGCAAGAGAATCACTCAAACCCAGGAGGCAGAGGTCGCAGTGAGCCAAGATCACACCATTGCACTCTAGCCTGGGCGATAGGGTGAGACTCCATCTCAAAAGAAAAAAAGAAAGAAAATCAGGATATCAAAAAGATACGTGCACTCCAATGTTTGTTGCAGCACTGTTCACAATAGCTAAGATTTGGAAGCAACCTAAGTGTCCATCAACAGATTAATAGATGAAGAAAATGTTGTCCATACACATGATGGAGTACTATTCAGCCATTAAAAAAATGAGATTTTGTCACTTGCAGCAGCAAAGAGATGGTAATGGAGATCTTTATGTTAAATGAAATAATCCAGGCATAAAAAGATGAACATCACATGTCCTCACTTGTTTGTGGAATCTAAAAATCAAAACAATTGAACTCATGGACATACAGAGTAGAAGAATACTTACCACAGTCTGGGAAGGGTAGTGAGGATGGTTAATGAGTGCAGTCATATATGTAACAGTTAGAAAGAATGAATAAGACACCCTACTTAACAATAACTTAATGGTATATTTAAAAATAACTAAAAGAGCATAATTGGATTGTTTGTAACACAAAGGATAAATGCTTGAGGTGATGGATACTCCATTCTCCAGGATGTGATTGTTTCAAATTGCATGTCTGTATCAAAATATTTCTTGTACCCCACAAATATATACACCTACTATGTACTCACAAAAATTAAAAATTAAATGAGAAAAAGGGATATATATCATAAAAATGTATAAAATGGAAATTCTAGAACAGAAAACTTTAACAAATAAAATAAAAATATAACCAAGAGCTTCAATAATAGACTAGATCAAACAGAAGAAAGAATTTCAGGACTTAAAAACACGTATTTTGAAACAGAGCAGTAAGACAAAAAAAAAAAAAAGAGGAAAAGAAAAAAAAAAAAACCCAAAATATTGAAGAATGCCTGTGTGACATATGGGATGCCAAAAAGCAATCAAAAGAGATTTAGACATCCAGATATCTGATCCCCAAATGGAAACAACCCAAAAAGGTCTTCAAGGCACATTATAGTAAAACTGTCAGAAGTCAAAGAGATAATTCTAAAGACAGTAAGAGAAAAGCATCTAGTCACACATAAAGGAACTCCATCAGACTAAAAGTGAATTTTTCAGCAGAAACCTTATAGGTCAGGAGAGAATGGGATACATTCAATGTGCTAAAAAATAAAACAAACAAACAAAAACAAAACAAAACAAAAAACTGTTAGTCAAGAATATGATCCCCAGCAAAACTATCCTGCAAAAATAAAGGAGAAATAAAATATTTCCCAGACGAGCAAAACAGAGGGAATTCATCACCATTAGATCAGCTCTACAAGAAATGCTTAAGGGAATCCTATACCTGGAAGTGAAAGGATGATATCAACCATCATGAAAACACACAAAAATATAAATTCACTGGTAGAACAAACACACATATGAAAAAGAGAAAGGACTCAACCATTACCACTATAGAAAACCACCAAACTGCAATGATAAACAATAAGAGAGAAACAAAGGAACAAAGGACGTGCAAAACAACCAGAAAATAATGAACAAAATCACAGGAACAAGTTCTCCCATATCAATAATCTTGAATGTAAATAAACATTCCACTTAAAAGATATAAACTGGATAAACTGGCTTTAAAAATTTTTTTAAATGACAGAACTACATACTGCCTACAAGAAACTTAATACCTATAAAACACATATAGATTTAGAGATGGAAAAAGGTAATCCACATTAATGAAACTCAAAAGTGAGCAGTAGTACCTATAATTATATCAGATAAAACAGACTTTAAGTTAAAAACAGTGTGAAAAGAGGCAAATAAGGTCATTATTTAATGATAAATTAATTCAGCCAGGTGCAGTGACTCACGCCTGTAATCCCAGCACTTTGGGAGGCCGAGGCTGTTGGATCCCCTGAGGTTAGGAACTTGAGACCAGCCTGACCAACATGGAGAAATCCTATCTTTACTAAAAATACAAAATAAGCTGGATGTGGTGGTGCATACCTGTAATCCCAGCTACTCAGGAGGCGGAGACAGGAGAATTGCTTGAAAGTGGGAGGCGGAGGTTGCAGTGAGCTGAGATTGTCCCATTGCACTCCTGCCTTGGCAACAGGAGCGAAACTCCATTAAAAAAAAAAAAAAGAAATTAATTCAACAGAAGGATATAACAATTCTAAATATATATGCACCCAACACCAGAGCACCCAGATTCATATAGTTAATGTTATCAGATCTAAAGGGAAAGACTTCAATACAATAATTATTGGGAACTTCAACACCCCACTTTCAGCATTAGACAGATGACCTAGACAAAGAATCAACAAAGAAACACTGTGTTTAAACGGCACTTTAGACCAAATGAACCTAAAAGATATTTACAGAACATTTTATCCATAAGCTCCTGAATACGGATTCTTCTCATCAGCACATGGAACATTCTTTAGGATAGAACATATGTTAGGTCACAAAACTAGTCTGAACATATTTTAAATAATTAAAATAACATCAAATATCTTTTCAGACCGCAATGGAATAAAATGAGAAATTAATAACAGAAGAACTTTGAAAACTGTAAAATATGTAAATTAAACAACATACTCCTGAATGACCATTGGGTCAGTGAAGAAATTAAGAAGGAAAATTTAAAAACATTATTCAACAAATGAAAATGAAGACACAGCATACCAAAACCTATGGGATACATCAAAAGCAGTTCCAACAGGGAAATTTATAGTAATACATGCCTATATTAAAAAAATGGAAAGATTTCAAATAAACAACCTAACAATGCACCTCAAGGAAATAGAAAAGCAAGAAACTACAAAACTAAACCCAAAATTAGTACAAGGAAAGAAATAATAAAGATAAGAGTAAAACTAAACAAAATTGAGACTAAAAAACATACAATGTATCAATGAAATGAAAAGTTGTTTTGTGAAAAGACAAAAAGAAAATCAATAAACTGCTAGCTATACCCACCATGAAAAAAAGGAGGGAAGACCCAAATACACAAAATCAAAAACAAAAAAGGATACATTACAACAGATACCACAGAAATACAAAAGATCATCAAAGACTACCTTGAACAGCTAGGTGTTAACAAACTGGAAAACCCAGAGGAAATGTATAAATTGTATTTATGAACACATACAACCTACCAAGATTGAATCAGAAAGAAAGAGAAAACCTGAACAAATCAATAAGAAGTAACAAGACTGAATCAGGAATAGTCTCCCAACAAAGTGAAGCCCAGGACCAAATGACTTTATTGCTGAATTCTATCAAACTCATGAATAATATCTAAGACCAGTTCTCAAAACTATTCCACAGAATTGAAGAGGAAGGAATTCTTCCTAATTTATTCCATAAATTGATAGATGCACACAGAAATGATAAATGTTCTAGGTGACAGATATTTTAAAAACTGACTTAATTCTTATGCTTTGTTTGCATGTAACAAAATATCACATATACTACATAAATATGTGTATGAATATATGTATTAACAAAAATTACACAGCAAAGTCGATTTAAAATCCTTATCCTATATGCATTAATATATGTATGTGTGTGTGTTATTTTTCTTTTTCAAAATGTTGGAACCAGTATTTTGGTTTTTTAATTCTTAAAGATGTAGCAAAAAGTTTAAGTGGTTCACGCCTGTAATCCCAGCATTTTGGAAAGCCAAGACAGGTGGACTGCCTGAACTCAGGAGTTCACAACTAGCCTCAGCAACATGGTGAAACCCCGTCTCTACTAAAATCCAAAAAATTATCCAGGTGTAGCCGCATGCACCTGTAGTCCCAGCTACTCGGGAGGCTGAGGCAGGAGAGTTGATTGAACCTGGGAGGTGGAGGTTGCAGTGAGCCAAGACCGTGCCACTGCACTCCAGCCTGGGCAACAGAGCAAGACTCCATCTCAAAAAAATTTTGAAAAATTAAAAAAAGAATTCTCTTACTATCTTTTACTCTCAATACAATCTGTTGTGTGGGGAGGAGTTTTTGAGAACAGGCTTAAGCCTTCCAAGGCCCAGTAGAACACACAGTTAAATATCAGTGACTAACATTTGTACTTTAATCATGATCATAACAATTTAAGACACATTTTTATTAGCTACCTCTACTATAAATCTCACCAGCAAAGAATCTGAGTTTTGGTAGCACTTATGAACAAAAATGTTTCTTTTGGCTTTAACATTGCAACACACAGAATAGAAGTATTGTGTGTGCCATGAAACTTTTTAATATATCAGATTAGCACAATAATTAATTTCAAAGGAGAAAATTAGGGGAAAGTATGCATTAAAATCTCTGACCTAGAATACATCTTATCAACTCAAAAAATATCTATTTTCAAGGTTGTGTGACCAGTTTTCTGGAGTAGAGAAGAAAACCTAGGCAATACCATTCAGGACATAGATATGGGCAAAGACTTCGTGACTAAAACACCAAAAGCAATGGCAACAAAAGCCAACATTGACAACTGGAATCTAATTAAACTAAAGAGCTTCTGCACAGCAAAAGAAACTGTCATCAGAGTGAACAGGCAACCTACAGAATGGCAGAAAATTTTTGCAATCTATCCATCTGACAAAGGGCTAATATCCAGAATCGATAAAGAACTTAAACCAATTTACAAGAGAAAAACAACCCCATCAAAAAGTGGGCAAAAAAGTATGAACAGACACTTCTCAAAAGAAGACATTTATGTGGCCAACAAACATATGAAAAAACGCTCATCATCACTGGTCATTAGAGAAATGCAAATCAAAACCACAGTGAGATACCATCTCACGCCAGTTAGACTGGCGATCATTAAAAAGTCACAAAACAACAGATGCTGGAGAGAATGTGGAGAAATAGGAAAGCTTTTACAGTGTTGGTGGGAGTGTAAATTAGTTCAACCATTGTGGAAGACAGCGTGGTGATTCCTCAAGGATCTAGAACCAGAAATACCATTTGACCCAGCAATCCCATTACTGGGTATATACCCAAAGGATTATAAATCATCCTACTATAAAGACATGTGCACATGTATGTTTATTGCAGCACTGTTCACAATAGCAAAGACTTGGAACCAACTCAAATGCCCATCAATGATAGACTGGATAAAGAAAATGTGGCACATATACACCATGGAATACTATGCAGCCATAAAAAGGGATGAGTTCATGTCATTTGCAGGGACATGGATGAAGCTGGAAACCATCATTACCGGCAAACTAACATAGAAATAGAAAACCAAACACCACATGTTCTCACTAATAAGTGGGAGCTGAACAATGAGAAAACATGGACACAGGGAGGAGAATATCACACACTGGGGCCTGTCAGGGGGTGTGGGACTGGGAGGGGGATAGGATTAGGAGAAATACATAATGTAGATGATGGGTTGATAGGTGCAGCAAACCACATGGCACGTGTATACCTATGTAACAAACCTGCATGTTTTGCACATGTATCCCAAACTTAAAGAAAGTATAATAAAAAGAAAATTCTTTTAACAAACTTATTTGAAATGTTTGCAAAACTGCTTGGAAAAGTTAAGCTAAAATTTCTTAAGAAAGAAGCTGCAAAAAAAAAAAAGCAGTAGCAAGACTGATGAAATAAAAACTTCTGCTCAAGTCAAGTATGAAGTGGCATTAAAGAACAAAAGCTCTGAAGTTGAACAAACTGGAGTTTTAATTCTAGGTCCATCATTTGGTTTCTGTATTATTTAATCTTTGTTCTTCAGTTTTCTTATTGTTAAACGGATACAATATGTATTAATACCACTCAGGATTTCACGTATTTAAATGAAAAGTACTTTACATAGTATATTGCATACAATAAACTGTCAGTAAATTGTGATGATCTTGGTGATGATGATAATAATATTTCAGAGAAAGCAAGGCAAGAATAGGGCAGTGTTTTCTACAACTGGCTCATCAATTCTCAGGCTTCACCCTCTACCTATTAAGGTAGAACTCCAGGGAGTGGAGCCTAGAAATGTACATTTTTTTTTAAGGTCCTGGTGACTGTGTTAATAGGCTAATTTTGAGGCCCATTTGAATTTTGTATAGGTTGCTGGTGTTCTACTGACTTTTGTGATGTGAAAGACACCACAACTGCAAAATGTCTCAGAGTAACCAAGTAAAGAACTTGTGGGTGAATCATTACCTGAACTCCTTTACACCTGTGTGCATCTCTAGACCTGGTGTGGAGGTTACCCTCCAGCTACACACAAAGCTAGTATGCTAATTTAAATAATCTCTTTAATGAAAAAATAGACAGGTGTTAACATTCTCTGTAAGACTTATAAACACATTGAAAAAGCAAATAACTAAGCCTATGTTGATGCATAAACAGTATGTCTAACCTCTGAAAATATAACAAGGCTATGAGCGGACTGAGACTCAGTGCAACCTGAGGCACAACTTGCAAACTCCACTTACCTTCATGTTCCCATTAGTGGTTCTCTAATGCTATTCTGGAGAGCTATATGCCATCAAGAGACCACAACCCTAATCCTGACTCTGCAGTTTTCTGCTCTGGCAGGCAAGGTGGATTCATGGACACTTCCCTGCATTGTTAATTGGATAAGACTCAGCTCTGGGGTGTCAATGAATGTGAATTGGATTGTAAAGTAGAGAAAACAAATGAAATTGCTTCACTTGTAAGAAATGGCAGTGAAGATTCCTGAAGCCTTTCCCAAATCCATGTAATATATTTATTTTAGGTACTTTTGTAATACTTGTATTCTCTGGACTCAATGTTGGTCACACGTTCTGAGATATATTCTATGAAGGAGCATCACCTCCTTTGATACACTCCAGATTA
This sequence comes from Theropithecus gelada, assembly GCF_003255815.1. Classification (NCBI taxonomy): domain Eukaryota; kingdom Metazoa; phylum Chordata; class Mammalia; order Primates; family Cercopithecidae; genus Theropithecus; species Theropithecus gelada. The sequence goes on from NC_037679.1 coordinate 863,620, forward strand.
GCATTCAGAGCAAGCCATTGCATTATATGATGCACAATTTTAAAAAATCAATGGATCTCTGGGAGACTGACAAAGGGAAATAGACTATAACCCCTTAGCAGGACTTTTTGGGGCACAGCAAGGACAAGACAATGACAATAATAATAATGTAAACTTTGTGCAACACTTTATAATTTATAAAAAGCATTGCAGAGGCCAGGTGCAGTGGTTCACACCTGTAATCCCAGCACTTTGGGAGGCCAAGGCGGGTGGATCACAAGGTCAGGAGTTTGAGACTAGCCTGGCCAACATAGTGAAGCCCCGTCTCTACTAAAAATACACAAAGTTAGCCAGGCGTGGCGGTGGGTGCCTGTAATCCCAGCTACTCAGGAAGCTGAGGCAGGAGAATTGCTTGAACCCAGGAGGTGCAGGTTGCGGTGAGCTGAGATGGTACCATTGCACTGTAGCCCTGGTGACTGTGCGAGACTCTGACTCAAATTAAAAAAAAATTGCAAATGTGGACTTACATTTCGAGTTTTGAGAAACCTTACTTTATTTAGTTTGATATCTATAATCAAAAATAAAACAAAAAGGACAACATTAAGAAATTACTTACCTAAATATACAGATATCAACTATTGAAGTTAGATTTTGATTTAATTCTCAATTCACTTCATGACTTTAAGTCTAATATTTTCACTGTGAAGGTGATTTGATCACAATTTATATGTAGTAGGGAAATATTAGCCGACCGAAACCTTTTGATGTTGTTCCAAAATTAAATGTGATAGTTCCTTTACAGAAGATTTTACTGAATTGGGTGGAGGTGCTAATTAATTGAGGCCTGAAGTAGGAGGGAACATCTTATTACAGATCTTAATGTGTCCACAGAGAGCTATTATTTATTGGTTTCAACAATCCTTTCTCAAGATGTAGTTAGAAAAAATAAACTACTATATTGAACACAAAGATCATATTGCAAAGTCTCTTTCATGAGGAAGAAGAGCAAGTGGAAAGCTTTATATGAACTCTTTAGCCATAATTGGAGAAGTAATAATAAAATTCCCACTGAATTACATAAGAGGAGATGCCAATTCAATAATAATTACATAGTGTGTCTTAATAACACTCTACAATCACTAATTAAGTAATACAAATATCTTTCCTATGAAGTAGGGTAAGTATTGTCAATCTTGTTTTGTCAATGAGAAAATAAAACTGCAGAGTGGTTCCATGACATGCCCAAAGTCATATAAGTGAGTTATGGCAAATTTAGGTTAGAATCCACAGCTCTGATTCTGTTATTCCCAGAAATCATTAATCTTCTTTATCCCAGTTTTTGGGCTAAAATATTGTTTTTTATGTTTCACAGTTATTATTATTTCTGATTAAGTGTTTTTTTAAAAAAACATGCCACCCCATTGTATGTAGAGCTCCTTTCTTCTGGCTCATTTAAGAACTTGCTAGACATTGACTAGACTGTCATGATTCTATGACTACTCATCTATTTTCTGATAGGTATGGAAGGGAATAAAGGAGATGACAGGAGAGGTGTAGAGAAAATAATGAGATTTACATTATAGGATATGCATATGTATACAAAGACATGGGTATGTTTGCAAGTATCTTAGTTTGTAAAAACACACATACCTGCACATGTATATTCTATGTAAAGTCTCTCGGAATGTACTAATAACTATTTTGAACTGAAATTACTGGGGAATGAAATAAAGCCACCCAAAATTATTTGTGGAAATAAATTAGACAACAGCTACCAGCTATCTTAGCCTGAACCAGCTATAACAGAAAAACTATTTTGGTTCTGCTTCCATTGTTGACATACTCCTTTAACACCATTATCTTTTGGATGATATGTAACCAGAGAAGTAAATATTGTTGTATTAGTAGATTCTCATGGTGCTGATGAAGACATACCTGAGACTGGGTAATTTATGAAGAAAAAGAGGTTTAATGGCCTCACAGTTCCACATGGCTGGGAAGGCCTCACAATCATGGCAGAAGGTGAAAGGCAAGTCTTACATGGAGGCAGACAAAAGCAAATGAATGCCAAGTGAAAGAGGTTTCCCCTCATAAAACCATCAGATCTCTTGAGACTTATTCACTAACAAGAACAGTATGGAGAAAACTACCCCCATGATTCAATTGTTTCTCACTGGGTACCTCCCACAACACGTGGGAATTATGGGAGCTATAATTCAAAATGAGATTTGGGTGGGGACAAAGCCAAACCATATCATTCTGCCCCTTCCCCCTCCCAGATCTCATGTCCTCACATTTCAAAACCAATCATGCCTTCCCAACAGTCCCCCAAATTCTTAACTCATTTCAGCATTAACTCAAAAGTCCACAGTTCAAAGTCTCATCTGAGACAAGGCAAGTCCCTTCCACCTGTGAGTCTGTAAAATGAAAAGCAAGTTAGTTACTTCTTAGATAAAATGCGGGACAGGCATTGGATAAATACACCCATCCCAAATGGGAGAAATTAGCCAAAATGAAGGGGCCATAGGCCCCATGCAAGTCCAAAATCCAGCAGGGAAGTAAAGTCTTAAATCTCCAAAATGATCTCCTTTGACTCCATGTCTCACATCCAAGTGATGCTGATGCAAGAGGTGGGCTCCCATGGTCTTGGGTAGCTCGACCCCTGTGGCTTTGGAGGGTGCAGCCTCCCTCCTGGCTGCTTTCACAGGCTGATGTTGAGTGTCTGTGGCTTTTCCAGGTGCACCGTGCAAGCAGTTGGTGAATCTACCATTCTGGGGTCTGGAGGATGGTGGTCCTCTTCTCAGAGCTCTACTAGGCAGTGCCCTAGTGGGGACTGTCTGTGGGGCCTCCCACCCCAAATTTCCCTTTCACACTGCCCTAGCAGAGGTTCTCCATGAGGGCCCCACCCCTGCAGCAAACTTCTGCCTGAGTATTCAGGTATTTCCATACATCCTCTGAAATCTAGGCAGAGATTCCCAAACCTCAATTCTTGACATCTGTTCATCCACAGGCTCAACATCATGTGGAAGCTGCCAAGTCTTGGGGCTTGCACCCTCTGAAGCCACAGCCTGAGCTATACCTTGACCCATTTTAGTCATGGCTAGAGCACTGGGATGCAGAGCACCAAGTCGCCAGGCTGCACATAGCAGGGGGGCCCTCAGCCTGGCCCATGAAACCATGTTTTCCTCCTATGCCTCTGGGCCTGTGATGGAAGGGGCTGTTGTGAAGACCTCTGGCATGTCCTGGAGACATTTTCCCCATTGTCTTGGCGATTAACATTTGGTTTCTCATTACTTATGCAAAGTTCTGCAGCCAGCTTGAATTTCTCCTTAGAAAATGGATTTTTCTTTTCTATCTCACTGTCAGGTTGCCAATTTTCTGAACTTTTATGCTGTTTCTCTTTTAAAACTGAATGCTTTAAACAACACCTAAGTCACCTCTTGAATGCTCTGCTGCTTAGAAATTTCTTCCGCCAGATATTTTAAATCATCTCCCTCAAGTTCAAAATTCCACAGATTTCTAGGGCAGGGGCAAATGCCACCAGTCTCTGCTAAAATACAGCAAGAGTCACCTTTACTTCAGTTCCCAACAAGTTCCGCATCTCCATCTGAGACCACCTCGGCCTGGATTTCGTTGTCTATATCATTATCAGCATTTTGGTCAAAGCAATTCAAAAAGTCTCTAGGAAGTTACAAACTTTCCCACATTTTCCTGTCTTCTTCTGAGCCCTCCAAACTGTTCCAACCTCTGCCTGTTACCCAGTTCCAAAGTCACTTCCATGTTTCGGAGTATTTTTACAGCAGTGCCCCTACCCAGTACCAATTCACTGTATTAGTTTGTTCTCACGTTGCTAATAAAGACAGACCCGAGACTGAGTAATTTATAAAGAAAAAGAGGACTCACAGTTTCAGGTGACTGGGGAGGCCTCACAATCATGGTGGAAGGGGGAAGGCGTGTCTTAAGTGAAGGCAGACAAGGGAGAATAAGAACCAAGTGAAAGGGGTTTCCCCTTATAAAACCATCAGATCTCGTGAGGCTTATTCACTACCACGGGAACAGTATGGGGGAACCACCCTCCACGATTCAATTATCTCCCACTAGGTCCCTCTCACCACACATGGGAATTATGGGAGCTATAATTCAAGATGAGATCTGTTGGGGGGACATGGCCAAAGAGCACTGGTTTTAGAGTCCAAGAACTGTTGTTTAAGGCCCAGCTTTACCATGTAACCTTGGAAAACCTCCTTAACCATTCGTTTTCCTCAAATGAAGCATTAAGTAGGTTAGGGATCACAAGATATGTCCTGCTAAAAATCTGCACATAGGCTGTTTCCTGATACATAACATGGTTGGCACTGGGGGCCCTGTTGAACCACTGGGCCTCTTCCTTCATCCCAATTCCCCTACTCCTTCATCCGCTTACTACATCATGTGGTCTGAGAATCCTATAAGATAGTGCACAGGAATTCTTTATAAACCTAAGTGGGGTTGGGGGAGATAGGATATAAATATTTGTTTTTACCAAAGGTGAAGTGGTATAAAGTCAAAACCAGAATGGAGTGCAAATTTATGCCCATGATAGCCAATAAGAAACTTTTGTGCAACCACCAAAATTCCTGTGGCTTCTAAAATGAAGCATATATTTTGAGTAAACTTCGATGTAATTTAGTTGTAATATATTAAGCCCCTAGTAGACGTATGCATTTTCCACATGCAGGACACAAATTATTTTACTGACTCTTTAAAAACCCATTATACCTTGTTTAAAACCTATAGCAATAAGGGCAAGATATGTTTTGAGTGCTGATCAATAACCACAAAATTTCCTCTCAGAAAACTTAACTTCTGCCTTCAATTATCAGAGTCAGTGGAGAAAGTTTAACTTTATATGGCATTTTCTTTCATTTCATTTTTCAAGTTATGAGAGATATTAAACTTATAGTTAAGTAATAATATTAGCAAATATTCATACCAATATCTGTGTGCCAGGTTTTGTTCTAACCACTTTACATGTATCAAGCCATTGAATTTTTACAATAACCACTTTAATACACCAATTTGCCTCATTTTACAGGTGAGAAAAGTGAAGGCTAAAGTTACACAGCTAGTAAGTGACAGAACTGGAATTTGAATGCAGCTTGTTTGGCTCTAGTTTGGGTTCTTAAGTGCTTCGTGATTCCACCACTTTGTACAAAGATAACATAACCCTCCAAATCTGATAAATGTTAACATTTGGCATATTTGGCATGTTAGATGCAGACTGCTTTCTTTCTTTCTTTCCTTTTTTCTTTTTTTCCTTTTTTATTTTTTTGAGATGGAATCTCACTCTGTCGCCCAGACTGGAGTGCAGTGGCACAATCTCAGCTCACTGAAACCTCTGCCTCCCAGGTTCAAGAGATTCTCCTGCCTCAGCCTCCTGAATTGCTGGGATTACACCTGGCTAATTTTTGTATTTTTAGTAGAGACCGGGTTTCACCATGTTGACCAGGCTGGTGTTGAACACCTAACCTCAGGTGATCCACCTGTCTTGGTCTCCCAAGGTGCTGGGATTACAGACGTGAGCCACACCACGCCCAGCCCAGATTACTTTCTTCTTTGGATGGTGGCAAGATTATAAACAGAACAGAGACAGTTGACCCATACTTTGTGCCCCTTCCTAAACCCATTGTTCTTAACAGAGCATTTCCAGGGAGCCAACAATAGTCAGGAAAGCATTTGTTTCTCATCAGCGGCACAATGTGTCTTTAAAAATTTGTGCCTGAAAATCCTATAAGTGTATGAGAAAATGTGATTTTTAAAAGATGAATTATGGGTCAGATATTTTAAAATGCTAACATGTTGCAAATTTTGCTAAAAAATGTATTCTTCACCAGACATTTACCTTTAACTGAAAGAAGAAATATGGACAGTACTGTTTGGGATTCATAACCAATACTGCCTGATTGTTTCACAATACATCATCATAATAAACTCTTTGATTCAGTTATTTTCTTTCAAGGTGTGCATTCTTTTATGGGCTTTGCAGTGGTATTCAATAACAAGTGTATATTATTGTAAGTGTTTTTGTATAATTTAAATAGTGGGTTTAAGAGTTAAGACTCACTGTTCTGTATATCAAATAGTTTTCTTGCATCAGAAAAAATCCACGATGACCTTTAAAATAAGATTTTACGATTTGTTGAAGCCCTTAATTTACTATCTTTCCTAGTTCTTTTAAAACTCTGGTCAAAGTAATTTTAGCATGCCGCCAAGCTAAACCAAAGTTTTATTGGGCTGTTCAGTAGTTTGTTTATTTATTTATTTATTTATTTATTTATTTATTTATTTATTTATTTTAATGAAGTTTCACTGTTGTTGCCCAGGCTGGAGTGCAATGGCGCAATCTCGGCTCACTGCAACCTCCGCCTCCCAGGTTCAAGTGATTCTCCTGCCTTAGCCTCCTGAGTAGCTGGGATTACAGGCGCCCAGCTAATTTTTTGTATTTTTCATAGAGACAGGGGTTTCACCATGTTGGCCAGGCTGGTCTCGAACTCATGACTTGAAGTGATCCACCTGCCTTGGCCTCCCAAAGTTCTGGAATTACAGGAGTGAGCTACTGTGCCCGGCCAGGTTAGCAGTTAGTTTAATATCTACAATTCAGTGACTTCAGAATGTCAAATAAAAACTTACTTTTGCAACACATAGATTCAAGCAGCATCTTAATCATATATATTATCAAATTATTCAACAAATATTTATCAAGTTTCAATTTCAGGAACTTTTCTAGATATGTGGATACTGCCATGAACAAAACCTCCTGCCCTGTGGAGCTTACACTCTAGCAGGGGTAGGAGGCTTGCATTTTATAGGATTTTTCTATCATCAGGAGAGTGATCGACTTTGGTATCCATGAATAAAATGAGTTACTTTCTGCTATGGTTTGAATGTTTATATTCCTCTAAAATTCCTGCTTTAAAACCTAATCACCCAGGTGATAGTATTAAAAGATAAGGGTCTTTGGGAGGTGATTAAATCATGGGGGCAGAGACCTCATGGATGAGATTAATGCCCTGAGGCTTGAGGAACTTCTTGGCTGTTTTGACCTTCTACCAGAAAAGGAGGAGCAGTTTATTTTGCAGCTTCTTGTATGATGGAAAGACTAATGTGAAGAAGTTGAAACAGGTAAGTGCTGCCAACCATGTTTTTAAACAGTACATGGTTTAGACAGGAGTTTTTAATCTGCTGTCTCTGGATGGGCTTCAGGGATCAGTAGAACCTTTTACATTATAAAGAAAATTTTATGTACATCTGCATTCCTCTCTTTGATCAGATTATTAAGGGAGTTCAGTCTTTCTTAACTAAGGCCATTGCTGCTATTTTGGGTGGAATCATGCTTTTTCATGAGGGGCTGTCCCAGGTTTTGCAAGATATATAGCATCCTTGGAAGTCTGTACAATGTATTAAATGCAAGTAGTAACCTCTACTCTTTGCGACAATCCCAAACAACCCACATATTCGCAAACGTCGCCCAGGGGCTCTCGGATTGAAAATCACTGAATGTTACATATTCCCAAAGAAGATTGAGGAGAGCACTGTTTTCCAAAGCTTTCATTGCCACATTGTTGGAAGATTTTTTTTCTTGCTTATGGGATTATCTACTTACAGAGAATAGATGGATGGGGCTAGAAACCTCAGTTAGGTGGATTAACAGGCATTGTGGGAGTACCTGAGAAAGAGAAGAAGTGTAGAAAGAAGGCATCAAAATGAGGTATCTGACTTTAAGTTCAGAAGTTCAAGCAGTTCTAGATGATGACAAAGTTCAACTGTGACCATGGAAGTGAATGGCTCATGTGGGTGGAGATGAATATCATTAGAGATGAAAAGGTCAAGGCATAAAATGACCCATGTAGTTAGATAAGTTATTCGTATGTGGATTGAAAAGACTCAGAATAGTGGCAGGGTTTGAAATGAAAGAGAATCATGCTAGGTAATAGAACTTTAAAACGTGAAGCTGACATCTGACATTTGAAAAGACATCTCCAATAATCATAAAAATACAAAGTAAAGAATAATTGGGTTCTATTTTTTTTTTTTTTTTTTTTTTTGCCAGTTTCATGAACTTAAGAGATTGATAATATATATTACCTACTGGGGACAAAGGAGACAAACTGACACTCATGCATTACTGTAGGAAATGCTACGATCTTTTTGGAAGAAGATCTGGCAACATATATTAATTCTTCCATTCCACTTTTGAGAAGCTGTTCTGCAGAAATACACTTAGCAGCATGGAAGCCACATAGACAAAGCTGTTTACTGCAGTCTTGATAACAATATTACAAAAAACTGGAAACAATTAAAATACCCATCAACAGTGGAACAGTGCACCATATTATGAAGTAGTAGGCACTTACAAAAAGAACAAGTTGGGGGGGGCTGAGCAAGATGGCCGAATAGGAACAGCTCCAGTCTCCAGCTCCCAACGCGAGTGACACAGAAGACAGGTGATTTCTGCATTATCAACTGAGGTACTGGGTTCATCTCACTGGGGAGTGCCAGACAATCGGTGCTGGTCAGCTGTTGCAGCCAGACCAGCGAGAGCTGAAGCAGGGCGAGGCATCACCTCACCTGGGAAGCGCAAGGGGGAAGGGAATCCCTTTTCCTAGCCAGGGGAACAGAGACACACAACACCTGGAAAATTGGGTAACTCCCACCCCAATACTGTGCTTTAAGCAAACGGGCACACCAGGAGATTATATCCCACACCTGGCCAGGAGGGTCCCACACCCACGGAACCTTCCTCATTGCTAGCACAGCAGTCTGCGATCTAACCGCAAGGCAGCAGCGAGGCTGGGGGAGGGGCGCCCGCCATTGCTGAGGCTTAAGTAGGTAAACAAAGCCCTGGGAAGATCGAACTGGGTGGAGCTCACAGCAGCTCAAGGAGGCCTGCCAGTCTCTGTAGACTCCACCTCTGGGGACAGGGCATAGCTAAACAACAACAACAACAAAAAAAAAGCAACAGAAACCTCTGCAGACGCAAGCAACTCTGTCTGACAGCTTTAAAGAGAGCAGTGGATCTCCCAACACGGAGGTTGAGATCTGGGAACAGACAGACTATCTGCTCAAGAGAGTCCCTGACCCCAGAGTAGCCTAACTGGGAGACGTCCTCCACTAGGGGCAGACTGACACCCCACACCTCACACGGTGGAGTACACCCCTGAGAGGAAGCTTCCAAAGCAAGAATCAGACAGGTACACTCGCTGTTCAGCAGTATTCTATCTTCTGCAGCCTCTGCTGCTGACACCCAGGCAAACAGGGTCTGGAGTGGACCTCAAGCAATCTCCAACAGACCTACAGCTGAGAGTCCTGACTGTTAGAAGGAAAACTAACAAACAGGGAGGACACCCACACCAAAACCCCATCAGTACGTCACCATCATCAAAGACCAGAGGCAGATAAAACCACAAAGATGGGGAAAAAGCAGGGCAGAAAAGCTGGAAATTCAAAAAATAAGAGCGCATCTCCCCCTCCAAAGGAACGCAGCTCATCACCAGCAATGGATCAAAGCTGGACGGAGAATGACTTTGACGAGATGAGAGAAGAAGGCTTCAGTCCATCAAACTTCTCAGAGCTAAAGGAGGAATTATGTACCCAGCGCAAAGAAACTAAAAAGCTTGAAAAAAGAGTGGAAGAAATGATAACCAGAATGATTAATGCAGAGAAGGCCATAAACGAACGGACAGAGATGAAAACCATGACACGAGAAATAAGTGACAAATGCACAAGCTTCAGTAACCGACTCGATCAACTGGAAGAAAGAGTATCAGCGATTGAGGATCAAATGAATGAAATGAAGTGAGAAGAGAAATCTAAAGAAAAAAGAAGAAAAAGAAATGAACAAAGCCTTCAAGAAGTATGGGATTATGTAAAAAGACCAAATCTACTTCTGATTGAGGTGCCCGAAAGTGAGGGGGAAAATGGAACCAGTTGGAAAACACTCTGCAGGATATCATCCAGGAGAACTTCCCCAACCTAGTAGAGCAGGCCAACATTCAAATTCAGGAAATACAGAGAACACCACAAAGATATTCCTCGAGAAGAGCAACTCCAAGACACATAATTGCCAGATTCACCAGAGTTGAAATGAAGGAAAAAATCTTAAGGGCAGCCAGAGAGAAAGGTCACGTTACCCACAAAGGGAAGCCCATCAGACTAACAGCAGATGTCTCGGCAGAAACTCTCCAAGCCAGAAGAGAGTGGGGGCCAATATTCAACATTCTTAAAGAAAAGAATTTTCAACCCAGAATTTCATATCCAGCCAAACTAAGTTTCATAAGTGAAGGAGAAATAAAATCCTTTACAGATAAGTAAATGCTTAGAGATTTTGTCACCACCAGGCCTGCCTTACAAGAGACCCTGAAGGAAGCACTCAACATGGAAAGGAACAACCAGTACCAGCCATTGCAAAAACATACCAAAATGTAAAGACCATCGAGGCTAGGAAGAAACTGCATCAACTAACGAGCAAAATAACCAGTTAATATCATAATGGCAGGATCAAGTTCACCTATAACAATATTAACCTTAAATGTAAATGGACTAAATGCTCCAATGAAAAGACACAGACTGGCAAACTGGATAAAGAGTCAAGACCCATCAGTCTGCTGTATTCAGGAGACACATCTCACATGCAGAGACATACATAGGCTCAAAATAAAGGGATGGAGGAAGATCTACCAAGCAAATGGAGAACCAAAAAAAGCAGGGGTTGCAATACTAGTCTCTGATAAAACAGACTTTAAACCATCAAAGATCAAAAGAGACAAAGAAGGCCATTACATAATGGTAAAGGGATCAATTCAACAGGAAGAGCTAACTATCCTAAATATATATGCACCCAATACAGGAGCACCCAGATTCATAAAGCAAGTCCTTAGAGACTTACAAAGAGACTTAGACTCCCATACAATAATAATGGGAGACTTCAACACCCCACTGTCAACATTAGACAGATTAATGAGACAGAAAGTGAACAAGGATATCCAGGAATTGAACTCATCTCTGCAGCAAGCAGACCTAATAGACATCTATAGAACACTCCACCCCAAATCAACAGAATATACATTCTTCTCAGCACCACATCGCACTTATTCCAAAATTGACCACATAATTGGAAGTAAAGCACTCCTCAGCAAATGTACAACCCTCCTGAATGACTACTGTGTACACAACCAAATGAAGGCAGAAATAAAGATGTTCTTTGAAACCAATGAGAACAAAGATACAACATACCAGAATCTCTGGGACACATTTAAAGCAGTGTGTAGAGGGAAATTTATAGGACTAAATGCCCACAAGAGAAAGCTGGAAAGATCTAAAATTGACACTCTAACATCACAATTAAAAGAACTAGAGAAGCAAGAGCAAACACATTCAAAAGCTAGCAGAAGGCAAGAAATAACTAAGATCAGAGCAGAAATGAAGGCAATAGAGACACAAAAAACCCTCCAAAAAATCACTCAATCCAGGAGCTGGTTTTTTGAAAAGATCAACAAAATCGATAGACCACTAGCAAGACTAATAAAGAAGAAAAGAGAGAAGAATCAAATAGATGCAATAAAAAATGATAAAGGGGATATCACCACCGACCCCACAGAAATACAAACTACCATCAGAGAATACTATAATCACCTCTACACAAATAAACTAGAAAATCTAGAAGAAATGGATAATTTCCTGGACACTTACACTCTCCCAAGATTAAAGCAGGAAGAAGCTGAATCCCTGAATAGACGAATAGCAGGCTCTGAAATTGAGGCAATAATTAATAGCCTACCAACCAAAAAAAGTCCAGGACCAGATGGATTCACAGCTGAATTCTACCAGAGGTACAAGGAGGAGCTGGTACCATTCCTTCTGAAACTATTCCAATCAATAGAAAAAGAGGGAATCCTCCCTAACTCATTTTATGAGGCCAACATCATCCTGATACCAAAGCCTGGCAGAGACACAACAAAAAAAGAGAATTTTAGACCAATATCCCTGATGAACATCGATGCAAAAATCCTCAATAAAATACTGGCAAACCAGATCCAGCAGCACATCAAAAAGCTTATCCACCATGATCAAGTGGGCTTCATCCCTGGGATGCAAGGCTGGTTCAACATACACAAATCAATAAACGTAATCCAGCATATAATCAGAACCAAAGACAAAAACCACATGATTATCTCAATAGATGCAGAAAAGGCCTTTGACAAAATTCAACAGCCCTTCATGCTAAAAACTCTCAATAAATTCGGTATTGATGGAATGTATCTCAAAATCATAAGAGCTATTTATGACAAACCCACAGCCAATATCATACTGAATGGGCAAAACATGGAAAAATTCCCTTTGAAAACTGGCACAAGACAGGGATGCCCTCTATCACCACTCCTATTCAACATAGTGTTGGAAGTTCTGGCTAGGGCAATCAGTCAAGAGAAAGAAATCAAGGGTATTCAGTTAGGAAAAGAAGAAGTCAAATTGTTCCTCTTTGCAGATGACATGATTGTATATTTAGAAAACCCCATTGTCTCAGCCCAAAATCTCCTTAAGCTGATAAGAAACTTCAGCAAAGTCTCAGGATACAAAATTAATGTGCAAAAATCACAAGCATTCTTATACATCAGTAACAGACAAACACAGAGCCAAATCATGAATGAACTTCCATTCACAATTGCTTCAAAGAGAATCAAATACCTAGGAATCCAACTTACAAGGGATGTAAAGGACCTCTTCAAGGAGAACTACAAACCACTGCTCAGTGAAATAAAAGAGGACATAAACAAATGGAAGAACATACCATGCTCATGGATAGGAAGAATCAAAATGAAAATGGCCATACTGCCCAAGGTAATTTATAGATTCAATGCCATCCCCATCAAGCTACCAATGAGTTTCTTCACAGAATTGGAAAAAACTACTTTAAAGTTCATATGGAACCAAAAAAGAGCCCGCATCTCCAAGACAATCCTAAGTCAAAAGAACAAAGCTGGAGGCATCACGCTACCTGACTTCAAACTATACTACAAGGCTACAGTAACCAAAACAGCATGGTACTGGTACCAAAACAGAGATATAGACCAATGGAACAGAACAGAGTCCTCAGAAATAATACCACACATCTACAGCCATCTGGTCTTTGACAAACCTGAGAGAAACAAGAAATGGGGAAAGGATTCCCTATTTAATAAATGGTGCTGGGAAAATTGGCTAGCCATAAGTAGAAAGCTGAAACTGGATCCTTTCCTTACTCTTTATACCAAAATTAATTCAAGATGGATTAGAGACTTAAATGTTAGACCTAATACCATAAAAACCCTAGAAGAAAACCTAGGTAATACCATTCAGGACATAGGCATGGGCAAGGACTTCATGTCTAAAACACCAAAAGCAACGGCAACAAAAGCCAAAATTGACAAATGGGATCTAATTAAACTAAAGAGCTTCTGCACAGCAAAAGAAACTACCATCAGAGTGAACAGGCAACCTACAGAATGGTAGAAAATTTTTGCAATCTACTCATCAGACAAAGGGCTAATATCCAGAACCTACAAAGAACTCAAACAAATTTACAAGAAAAAAACAAACAACCCCATCAAAATGTGGGCAAAGGATATGAATAGACATTTCTCAAAAGAGGACATTCATACAGCCAACAGACACATGAAAAAATGCTCATCATCACTGGCCATCAGAGAAATGCAAATCAAAACCACAATGAGATACCATCTCACACCAGTTAGAATGGCGATCATTCAAAAGTCAGGAAACAACAGGTGCTGGAGAGGATGTGGAGAAATAGGAACACTTTTACACTGTGGTGGGATTGTAAACTAGTTCAACCATTATGGAAAACAGTATGGCGATTCCTCAAGGATCTAGAACTAGAAGTACCGTATGACCCAGCCATCCCATTACTGGGGATATACCCAAAGGATTTTAAGTCATGCTGCTATGAAGACACATGCACACATATGTTTATTGCGGCACTATTCACAATAGCAAAGACTTGGAATCAACCCAAATGTCCATCAGTGACAGACTGGATTAAGAAAATGTGGCACATATACACCATGGAATACTATGCAGCCATAAAAAAGGATGAGTTTGTGTCCTTTGTAGGGACATGGATGCAGCTGGAAACCATCATTCTCAGCAAACTATCGCAAGAACAGAAACCAAACACCACATGTTCTCACTTTCAGGTGGGAACTGAACAATGAGATCACTTGGACTCGGGAAGGGGAACATCACACACCGGGGCCTATCACAGTGTGGGGGAGGGGGGAGGGATTGCATTGGGAGTTATACCTGATGTAAATGACGAGTTGATGGGTGCTGACGAGTTGATGGGTGCAGCACACCAACATGGCACAAGTATACATATATAACAAACCTGCTCGTTAGGCACATGTACCCTAGAACTTAAAGTATAATAAAAAAAAAGAAAAAAAAAAAAGAACAAGTTAGAAACAAATGTTTTAAAAGAAAAATATCTATATTAGGTAAAATGTTTTTAAGTTACAGAATTATGTGGAGTAAACAGAAGTAAATAAATTCTATACATGTTGGTATGAAAATAGAAAAAGGGCCAGAGGCAGTGGTTCACGCCTGTAATCCCAGCACTTTGGAAAGCTGAGGTGGATGGATCACGAGGTCAGGAGTTTGAGACCAACCTGGCCAACATGGCAAATCCCCGTCTCTACTGAAAAACAAAACAAAACAAAACAAAAAAACACAAAAAAATACAAAAATTAGCCAGAGGTGGTGGTGGGCACCTGTAATCCCAACTACTCAGGAGGCTGAGGCAGAAGAATCGCTTAAACGTGGGAGGCGGAGATTGCAGTGAGCCGAGATCATGTCATTGTGCTCCAGCCTGAGTGACAAAAGTGAGATTCTGTCTCAAAACAAACAAACAAACAAACAAAAAAGAAAATAGAGAAAGGTATGAATGCTTACCAATTTGTTCACATGGGATATAAGATTGAAGAGAAGGAAGATTATGAGTGCTTTCCTTATACATCTTGACTTTTTAAAAATCTGTTTTAAGTATGCTTATTACTTTTACCATTGAAAATAAAACTATCATAATGAGCAAAACAATCTATTTCCTCAAAAGAGATTACATTTTTTTGTAAAAGGATAATAGAAGTATACAAATAAATTAAAAGGCAGAACAATTGATGAGCCCTGAAAGAGATCAATGAATTAATAGTTTCTTGAGAACATAGTCTAAACTAAGAGCTCTTAGAATTTTTCTCATACCTCATAAGATTTCTAAGGAAAAAAAAAAAACCGATTCACATTTTCAATCAGATGTTCATGTAGAGGTTTTTCTATAGTGAGATCTACCTTGTGGGAAATTTTCTTCTTTAACCCCTGTGTTAGGGGTATATTCAAATATTTTTTAAAAATTACTTTAGGGCCGGGCGCGGTGGCTCAAGCCTGTAATCCCAGCACTTTGGGAGGCCGAGTCGGGCGGATCACGAGGTCAGGAGATGGAGACCATCCTGGCTAACCCGGTGAAACCCCGTCTCTAGTAAAAAATACAAAAAACCAGCCAGGCGAGGTGGCGGACGCCTGTAGTCCCAGCTACTCGGGAGGCTGAGGCAGGAGAATGGCGTGAACCCAGGAGGCGGAGCTTGCAGTGAGCTGAGATCCGGCCACTGCACTCCAGCCTGGGCGACAGAGCAAGACTCCATCTCAAAAAAAAAAAAAAAACTATTCACAGTGTCTCTAGGTACTGCCTGGAACCAGTGTAGTGTTTTACCAAACACAGCCCATCTCTAGCCTTTGGCTATAGATGCAGTATTACTTGTTATGAAAAAAGATAAAGAAAAATTAGAAACAGAAGGCATATGATAGGAATGAATCTCAACAAAAGTGATTAAAAATTGCTGTATGTGAACAGTGTGCTTTGCAGTACCTGGGGTATAGAAACCACTCCTTCAGCATAAATTGTGATAGTATTACTGTTTTTTTTCCTCCACCCATTTTAAGCTAATGCATTGTGTTAGCAGCTATGAACCTGGGAGTCATCAGTGAACTCCACCCCTTACTTCCAGTTTCACAAGAACCATAAGTAGGTGGATAGGTGTGCAGTAGGGTGGTGGCCGTATCACATCCATCATGCCCCTGCCAGTCCAGTTGTTGAGCCAACAGGAGGCTGCAATGCTATAAGGAATAAAGGACAACTTCTACCCAACTTATTATCTTCAGTTAAACACAATTTGAAACTTCACTTGTTACATGATATTGTAAGATATTGATTTGGAATCAAATCCCAGCTTTAATTGTATGATTTGGAATGTTATTTTCCTCTCCTATCATTAGTTTCTCTGCCTGTAAAAATGGGACTTACACCGTCTTCATACAGTTTTTGTAAACATAAAGTTAGAAAATATGTGAAAAGCTCCTAGTACAAAGCATGCTCGGAAACTATTGACTGTAGACCAGGCGTGGCAGCTCACACTTGTAATCCTAGCACTTTGGGAGGCCAAGGCAGAAGGATCCCTTGAGCCCAGCAGTTTGGGACCTATGTGGGCAACACAGGCAGAGAAAGAAAAGAAAAGAAAAGAAAAGAAAAGAAAAGAAAAGAAAAGAAAAGAAAGAAAGAAAGAAAGAAAGAAAGAAAGAAAGAAAGAAAGAAAGAAAGAAAGAAAGAAAGGAAAGAAAGAAGAAAGAAAGAGAGAAAGAGAGAAAGAGAGAGAGAGAGAGAGAAAGAGAGAAAGAGAGAGAGAGAGAGGGAGAAAGGGAGAAAGAGAGAGAGAGGAAGGAAGGAAGGAAGGAAGGAAAGAAAGAAGAGAGAGAGAAAGGAAAGAAAGAAAGAAAGAGAGAGAAAGGAAAGAAAGAAAAGAAAGAAAAGAAAGAAAGAAAGAAAGAGAAAGAAAGAAGAAAGAAAGAAAGAAAGAAAAAGAAAGAAAGAAAGAAAGAAAGAAAGAAAGAAAGAAAGAAAGAAAGAAAGAAAGAAAGAAAGAAAGAAAGAAAGAAAGAAAGAAAGAAAGAAAGAGAAAGAGAAGGCAGGAAGGAAGAAAGAAAAGAAAAGAAAGAGGAAATATTGACTTTATATGTCATCGTCTACCTGGCTTGCGCTGTCTGACTCTGACCTCTAATTTAATGCTTGTCTCACTATCGAGTTAACTTCCTTTCTGTCCCTTCGTGGCCCTTTTGCTTCTCTAAATGGATTCTCTTTTCTCTGGAACAATTTTTCTTTCTCAGATATTGTGCCCCTTTAAAGTTATAGCCACTAGAGGGCTATCAAACAAGATCCAATCCACTCTCCCTGACCACATTTGGAATCAGAGCGTGGGATTAAGTAGTCACAAAATGTTGAAAAGAATTTAGGAAGCATCTAATCTAACTCCTAATTTTAAGAATAAGGAAACTATATATTTAAATAAACACAAACAGGTAATTGTTATGTTTTTCAAATCACTAGGCCTCTCTGTAAATCTATAGTTAAAAAATAAATTTTAGGTTCTTTTAAAAGTTTTCTGATTTTCAAACTACTTATTAAAAAAGACATATGTGAGGGCAAATAAATCTCCATTAGTATTAAAGGTAGTTTATAGATTATTTTTGTTAATTCACTTCAAATAAAGTCCAAAGTAAATCTACATAGTCAACATAGTCAATTAAAAATGTATAATCTCTAAATTTGAAATAGCTTAGTTAAATTTTATTTTTTGCTTTAACATTCAACGAATTGAAATTTGTCTGTACTTAGATATCCAAGCAACTTGATGCTGTAATCTCTTAATTTTCAACACCTATTCATTCTAAAATATACAAAAACTATGCCAAGTTTTTATACTTACCTAGAAACTAATACAAAATATGTCATAATTGAAAAATAACTTTAAGTAAATACTACATGCTACTGAAAGTATAGATTAAAAATTTAAACAATAAAGAAATGAGGCCAGGCGTGGTGGCTCACACCTGTAACCTCAGCACTTTGGGAGGCGGAGGCAGGCAGATCACTTGAGGTCAGGAGTTCGAGACCAGCCTGGCCGACATGGTGAAACCCTGTCTGTACTAAAAATACAAATTAGCCGGAAATCGCTTGAACCCGGAAGGTGGAACTTGCAGTGAGCTGAGATCGCGTCACTGTACTCCAGCCTGGGTGACAGAGTGAGACTCCGTCTCAAAAATAAATAAATATAATAAAATAAAGAATGAAATGAAAATTCCATGTAAAATACACAGTCCAGAAGCAACCTTATATGTTTGTTCATCTACTTTTCACACATATACACAAAGGCCATATGTCCAGAAAGATGTTCTCTATTTCACTTTTGTTTGTTCCCTATATCATTCTCTCATTTAAAAAATGTTGCTTTGATATTTTTGAGAATATATCAGACCCCAGACAATTCTACCGCAGAAACTCTTGTGGCAGTGAGAGTTTTGTCTGTGTCTTAGATCTGCACTAGAGGGGCCTGAGCAGCCAGAAGCTCCCAAATATGGAAGGTTCAAATATATTCTCATGCTTAAACTATATTTTAAGAAAAGGCACATATAAACTGTTCATAAACTGGTTCTTACAATTGACAAAATTAAGCTAACACTTTTATATACATTGAACAAGTTAAATTCTGATTTTAACGGGAACCAATGACTATACTGTGGAATTCTTGGCTTTAGTAAAATGAGGAGGAGAGGTTTTTGTTGTTGTTGTTGTTAAACAGATATATGTTTAGGTGCTTAGAGCATTTTAGGAATTGTATATAAGAAACTTAATTGGACAACCTTGAGAGGTGAGCTGAAAGAGAAAATGTTCAATCTCCATGCCCTTAAATGTTTACTTTTCATTTTATACCCCTGTGTTCCATTTTGATTGAATATGTGTGTTTGGTTTTTGGCCAGCAGCATCACCTTTATAGAAATGACCAGATAATTTGGTTAGGCTAAAAACCTTCTGGTTTGAGCCTTGCATTGCAAAAGCTACCCATGATAGTTTTATGTATGTTATCTCACATCTTCGTTGTCAAGCAGATGTGACTAATACTGGATTCCTCAGGCTACCCTCCATTACCAAATGTGCCTAAACTAGGAGGCTGCTTCAGGCCTCCCTCTCTTTGTGCCTCATTTCCTGAGTCCTCTTTTTTTTCTCTGTGTCGCACTCACTCCACCGGTAATCTCATCCTGCCCCCTGACTCTTAGGAAATTGTCCAAATTTCCTAGACCCCCCTCAGCACTCTAGACACACACATGCATTGCCCCTACCTCTTCAAAAGCTCCACTTGGATATCAAGTAGACACCTAAAATAAAGCTTGTCCGAAACTGAACTCATCTTGCCCCTAAAACTTGCTCTACCATAGCCTTCCAATATCAGTTGATGGTATATCCAGGCTTCTAGTTGTGCAAGTCTATAACCTGAGTAAAGAATGACTGGAAAGCAGATTGTGACCCATAATCCCAGCTACCTAAAAATGAAGATAGATTTGGATATTAGAATTGAATATATCATAAAATCATTAAAATGATGTCTGAAATGTTTAAAGTTAACTCATTTTAAATCTAGGATTTAGATTTTAACATTTTCATTTCCTTTGAATATGTCACTTTTTTACAAGCTAAGAAACAGAATCAAAGTAAAGCAATCTGGTCCTCCAGGGATCCAAAGATCCAGGCTGAGTCTTTCAATCATTATCAGAATGATATCATAAAACAAGGTGCTAGCAATAAGGTTATACACTCAGAATTATAACCACTTAACTACATTTTTTTCATTAGGAAACAACCAAAAGTCCAGTCCTTAAATGCATGATCTACAGAACATCTTGATTTACAAAGGACAAAATGATGCAAATTATATGTTGTCCAGCCTATTGGTGGACCAGATCCAGAGCTGATCATGAACTGGTAAACAGAGAAAGTGTTTACATTTTAAAAACTTGCTGTGTGGGTTAAAAAATTCCTGGTTGCTATCAATAAGAAAGTAAGTAAAAAATATTACAGATGAATCAAAATGAGGCAGGAAAATAGGGTCTGGAGGCAGGGAACCTAAGGACTTCCTATAACTAAATCAAATGGAAACACTTCAGCTATGATAGGAAATATCCTCTCCATTTACACAGGGTGTATACTAAGTAGCCAGTGGAAACCTCTAGAGGGTATTTAAATCCCCCAAAATTCTGTAACAGGGCTCTTGAGCCCCTATGCTTGGGCCACTCCCACACTGTGGAGTGTACTTTCATTTTCTTTCTTTCTTTTTTTTTTTTTTTTTTTGAGATGGAGTCTCGCTGTGTCACCCGAGCTGGAGTTCAGTGGAGCCATCTCGTCTCACTGCAACCTCCACCTGGGGGTTCAAGCAGTTCTCCTGTCTCAACCTCCCAAGTAGCTAGGACTACAGGCACCTGCCACCATGCCTGGCTATTTATTTTTTATTTTTCATTTTTAGTAGAGATGGGGTTTTGCCATGTTGGCCAGTCTGGTCTCAAACTCCTGGCCCCGAGTGATCTGTCTGCCTTGGCCTCTCAAGTGCTGGGATTACAGGCATATGTACTTTCATTTTCAATGAATCTCTGCTTTTGTTGCTTCATTCTTTCCTTGCTTTGTTTGTGCATTTTATTCAATTTGTTGTTCAAGACACCAAGAACCTGGACACCTTCCACTTATAACAAACCCACACTGATACTTGATTTTGCCAAGGTCTTCCACTAAAACATGAAGGTAGAGATAAGTATAGGGGATAAGTGAAAGATTCTCCCTGGGGCCTGAAAGCTTAAAGGGAAGAGTAACTCCTCCCTTCGCAGTCCCAGTCCCAAGACACAAGGCCACTTGCCTCAGCAGGGTGCATCAGCAAGACAGCAGAAGAGGAAAGAGAGCTGGCAGGAAGACACCCACCCTGGCTGGAAGTCACGTACCCCTGAAGATGGAGAAAGAGGCCATCCGGGTACTATGTAGCAGTCACGTCAGACTGGGACACTTCCTGTTTACAGAGGACTATAAAATCCTGTCCCATCCTCACTTGGGGCTGACGCCATTTTAGGCCTCAGCCCACCTGCACCCAGGCACTCATTAAAACAGCTTGTTGCTCCACACCACCTCGTGCCAACCTGGCACACTCTCAGGTTTCGAACTGATACAAGAACCCTCAATAAGATACTTAGATATTTCAAAAATCAGTTACCTCATAATAAGAAATTAGACATATTGCATTCTTCCATTTGGTACAAAAACAGATTGACAGAACAGACTAAAAGAAATGCTTAACTCTAAAGAGGATGGTGACAGCAACACTTTTGACTACAGAATAACTTCTCATTTTCATAGTTAATATTTCTGTTCTTCCATCATGCATATTCCTATTGAAAAACTTGTCAGGAGCTTTTGCCAAGGCCAAGAGATGGAAAACAGAACACATTCTAATTAGCTAATTATAAGCTCAGTTAATATCTTTGGGATGGGCCCGTAAAGTCTGGTTATTGTTTTGTTAAACATATGCAAACTACAGGATTCCTTAGCCCTTTGGCTATAGTTTCTGCTCAATATCTTAAAGTTGGGGCAGTCCCACTGAGACTCTTTTCTTCAGGACTGAGGTGGGTGCTAGTCATCAAAATCTGGAATGTTATTGTAGGAGTTAAAATCTCAGTGGGAACACCAGAATGCCAAGGAGCAGGACTGGAACGACACTTGCCCCACCCTGTCTGATGTAGTGGACCAGCAGGGGGGAGCCTATGATAATGAGAAGGCATTAATCAAAAACAGCACAATGCCAAGAGCAGTGCCTTATAAGAGATCATAGGAGGGCTTTTCTTAAGCTCAAGGTCAATGTAGCCATTGTCTGTGCTGGGGAGCCTTGACGATTTAACTTTACTACTGGGAGTTCCAGCAGCCAGGTTGGTACTGGACAGCATTATAACACACTGACAGCTACAGTCAAGAACCAGATCCCAGTTTATTTTGCCACCAAGGTTTCCTGCCTTCTAATTTTTCTAAAGTCACACAGAGATTAAGTGGAACAGTGATGACTGAAATCCAGGTTCACCTGATACCGTATTGCCTGTACCCTGCTTCTGTGGAGCATTGCCCCAGGCTTCCTGTGCACTGAGAGCTCACAGACAGTTGGTCTGTCAGGCTGCGTCATCTGGCCCACCTAACAGCTGGCCATCCAGCAAGGACTGTTGTTGTTGTGTTTAATAATCCCCTTAGAAAACATTTTAGTGACTCTACACCAATTCTCTGATATTTAACCTTAATTCTTACTTATAGCCCTTGCACATAGTGAAGAGTGGTAATTTGATTAATTCGTCCATTCTGAGGACTAAGCTCTGATTTTTCTTATCTTGCCCAAATTCCTATCTAAGAGGTCTGGGGAGTCATACCCTACAAACTATATATTCCTCATCAGATGGCTTTTATTTAACCCTATATATCCTGACTTACTTTCTGATCTTACTCTAGCAAAGAAGAAAATCAAATTATTCTACCTCAAAACATGTTTCTTTGTGATATTTTGAAATGGCCCTACAAAGCTGTGCTTTGTGGGAAAAAAAAAAAATGCATCTGTAAAGAATCTCTATTGACAGCACTAGATATTTTTCTTCCAGGCCCTCCCAGTTCTAAAGAGATTAGCTGGCTAGGCGCGGTGGCTCAAGCCTGTAATCCCAGCACTCTGGGAGGCCGAGGCGGGCGGATCACGAGGCCAGGAGATCGAGACCATCCTGGCTAACATGGTGCAACCCCCTCTCTACTAAAAAAATACAAAAAACTAGCCGGGCGAGGTGGCCTGCGCCTGTAGTCCCAGCTATTCGGGAGGCTGAGGCAGGAGAATGGCATAAACCCGGGCGGCGGAGCTTGCAGTGAGCTGAGATCCGGCCACTGCACTCCAGCCCCGGCGACAGAGCCAGACTCCGTCTCAAAAAAAAAAAAAAAAAAAAAAAGAGATTAGCTGATAGTCTAGCATTTTTTAAAGTTCAAAATAGGAAACATTTGTCATCTATTGTCTCTAAGGGCAGCCACTGTGAGACTTCAAAAGAACTTTGGTCTCCACAATCTTTTATCTTACCCTGAACATTTCTTTTCTGTGATTCCAGGTATTTAGACAAACTCAACTGATTGTCAACCAGAAAATGTTTAAATTACCTAAACACCTTCCCTTCCCCCACCACCTTAAATTGTCCCGCCTTTCTGGACCAAACCAATGTATTTCTTAAATCTACTTGATTGATGGCTCATGCCTCCCTAAAATGTATAAAACCAAGCTACACCCCAACCAGCTTGGGCACATGTTCTCAGGACCTCCTGAAGACTCTGTCATGGGCCATGGTCACTCATATTTGGCTCAGAATAAATCTCTTCAAGTATTTTACAGAGTTTGACTCTTTTCATAAACAATTGAACAAATATTTCTTGAGTTCCTACTATGGACCAAGCAAAAGGCTAGGAAAAAATCTAAAGCCAAACAAACATATCCCATAGTACTTGTCTGCATGAAACTGATGATCTAGTGTAAATAGAAATGGGAGACTGGATATATTAAAGAGTAATAACAAAGCTGTAATTACTTTTGCACCAACCTAATAGATGTTAGTCAAAGAAAAGTAAAATTACATCTGTGATATAAATGATGTAAAGAAGACAGTGCTGTTATGAGAATTAAACTGGAAAAGAGAGTTTGAGAAAACTTCCCTGTAGACTTGAAGAAAGAACTGCAATCTGAAGAAAAAAAATGAGTAAAGTTGGTGAGGGGCAGCTTTCCAGGCAAGTGTAATGACCTATGAAAGACTCTGCAATGCGAGGAGCATCTCCCATTTCAGGATAGGAAAGAAAGTGTGGGTCAAGAAGAGGCTTGGGAAGAAGGAAATTAAGATTCTGTAGGGGCTATGGACAAAGTTAAAGATTTTAGTCTTTCCCAAGAGTTATGAAAAGTAATTGAGAGAAGAACCAGAGGATTAGATTTGTATTGGGAAAAGGTCACTGGCTACTGCGACTGGAATGGATAGGCTCAAGAGAAATGGGTGCACATGTGCAGCACATGACATGGATAAAATGTTCACAGCAGTATGCTGCTCTTAGTAGCCCTGAACTATAACAAGATCAAAGGATTATCAAGAGTAGAGTGAATAAATACATTGTGCTGTGAAAGTATTACCATGTAATATGAGAATGAACAAACAGCTACACACTACAACATGAATGAACTTCATGCACGTAACATTAAGTAAAAGAATACAGACAGAAAGATGTAAACAATGTGATCCTATCTGTATAAAGTTAAAAGCAGGCAAAACTAACGTGGTGTTAGAAGACAGGATAGTGATGACACTAGGAGTGGGAAGGGCTAGTAATTGAAAGGAAAGCAGCATGGGGGGGCCTCTGCAGTGCTGGCAAATGCTCTTTCTTAACCTGGGTGGTAGTTAAACAGGATTTGTGATAATGCATTGAGCTGGATGTTTCTGTTTTATGAAGTTTTCAGTATATGTGTAATATAACATTTAAAAATATTTAAGAAAATTTAAAGAATAAACTGCCAGGCACGGTGGCTCACACCTGTAATCCCAGCACTTTGGGAGGCCGAGGTGGGCAGATCACGAGGTCTGGAGATCAAGACCATCCTGGCTAACATGGTGAAACCCATCTCTATTAAAAATACAAAAAATTAGATAGGTGTGGTGGCATACACCTGTAGTCCCAGCTGCTTAGGAGGCTGAGGCAAGAGAATTGCTTGAGCCTGGGAAGCAGAGGTTGCAGCAAGCTGAGATTGTGCCACTGCACTCCAGCCTGGGTGACAGAGCAAGACTTTGGCTCAAAAAAAATAAAAATAAAAAATAAGTTGGTAGAGTTATTGAATGGATGTAGAGAGATTAGTTAGAAAGCAATGGCAATAGTCCAGGTCGGAGAAAACAGTTATTCTTGAATCTTGATAATAATGATGATGGAGAGAAGAGGACTTATTCAAGGGCTGCTATTTAGAGATCACAATGAACAGGATTTGGTGGTGAATTGGTTGTGGAGTATGAAGGATGAGGAGGTGTCATGGATGATTTCTAGGGATGACTGAGTTAGGTAGGAAAAGAGGCAGTGCTGTGTTTATGAAAAGGGACAAAGTATAGAATGAATGACGATAAGGGTAAGTACAGAATGAGGATAAGGGTAAGTTTTTATGTTTGGTGGCAGAAATGTAAAGGGTCAACCAATGATCACCAGTGAGAAAAGAAGGGAGGGAGGACTGGGCTTTTTCAGAGAGCAGGAAAAGTTTGAGGCCAGTGTACAGAGTGGAATGGTGAGAGAACTAAAGAAATACAGGAGGATTGCTGAATGATGCTGACAACTCTTTTGAAGTTGATCATCGTGAATTTATAGTGAACATTTCACCTCGAAGAGTGACTTGCTCCAGCAGCACTCAGCTGCTCTTTTCCAGATATGAAGAGAACCAGTGATTAGGATCACACGTGATTGGAATTTTGTCAGATGGGTATGATCAGTATAGTTTTCAACTTATCATATTAAGTCAAAATATCAGTGAAAGATTGTGATAAAACCCAATTTTCCATTCCATTATAAGGACAAAGAATTTTGAATATTCATCTGATCAGAGTTCCCCAAGAACATGGAAATTCACCTGAGAAGATGAGACAGAGATGAGGGGAGTCAGTGTGACATTTGGACCCTTCGTCATAGGCCATAGGTCTCCAGAATTACTCCTCTCCTCTCTAAGCATAATTTCTATTGCCACTGCAGTTACATATTACCATCTCTCTTTCTTTATCTTTCTATTTATTATTCTTTTTTTTTTCAAGTCTCTTTCTCTCTTATGTCCTTTTCCTTTGTGGGGATTGTACAAAAAATATAAACATGAAGTGGACACATTAAAATTGTGTAGGAACACCAGCAAATTTGGGTCTAGAGAAACTGAATTGAGAATAACTTCATGTTTCAGCTTTTTGGACACATTATTTTACATACAATCCAGGCTTTAGTAACCAGTAGGATCCATTGCAAAGACAGAAAGTTCATACAATTTCAGCAACATGCCATCGGACATTTGGAACCTTGACCCAATTGCAAAGAAAGCAATTTTATTATTGGCATGTGCCTGTCCCCTTTTCCCTTTCTTTTGTTAATACTTTATTTATGGATTCATTCAGTCATTCTGTTACTTATTCCACAAACATATCTTAAGTAACTACTATGCATCAGATAATGAGCACTAGCTCAGTATCCTCTATCAACTCACACTTGGGGGCTTTTAACCCAAAAGGACTACCTCTCCTACAAAATTATCCTTCTCTCTTCAATGATATAGCCACCCAAGGCGTTCACCTTTCCCACTGCCTAGACAGAGCCAATTCATCAAGACAGGGGAATTGCAATAGAGAAAGAGTAATTCATGCAGAGCCAGCTGTGCGGAAGACCGGAGGTTATTTATTTATTTATTTATTTATTTATTTATTTTTGAGACGGAGTCTTACACTGTTGCCCAGGCTGGAGTGCAGTGGTGCAATCTCAGCTCACTGCAAGGTCCAAGGTCCACCTGCTGGGTTCATGCCATTTTCCTGCCTCAGCCTCCCACGGAGTTTTATTATTACTCAAATCAGTCTCCCCAAGCACTCAGGGAGCAGAGTTTTAAGGATAATTTTATGGGCAGGGGGAAGCCAGTGAGCCAAGAGTGCTGATTGATCAGGGATGAAATCATAGAGAGTTCCTTTACCCAGGAATGAACAAGGACAGCTTGGAGGTTAGAAGCAAGGAGTCAGTTAAGTTAAATCTCTTTCACCATCTCAGTCATAATTTTGCAAAGGCAGTTTCAATCACTCCCTTTGGGTTTTATAACACCTTAATCTTAAGCTGTAGGTTATGAAGACAGGAAAAGGCTGTCAATCACTCTTGCTTTTTCCTGCTATAGGGGATGTAGTTGGAATGGGAGTAAACCCCAAGGTGAGAAGAGCGGAACCACTTTGCAATTGTCTGAGTGTATTCATGCTGGCCTGGTTGAGCTTCCAAGGCTTGCATGGCCAAAACATTAGTACTCTCATCTACAGTTTTACTACAGTGTTTAAGTGAACAGCCTACTGTAAGGTAAATAATGAGTCCTGGGATGAGGGTTACAATTCCCAATTTTAAAAGTAAAGATTTGAAAGCATCAGTCTGGGGACTTCTAACCCACAAAGAATTTAGAATTTAGCCTAAATTGCAGAACAAACCTCAAGAACAACTAACAACAGTGTGCTATAGTTTTTCTTCTGAAGCATGATTTTTCTCCAGTCCCCATTTTTATTAAAAACAAATGATGATAGAATTGATTTGTTTACAAAATAAATTTCAGTCTTACTGTACTTGGGCTGATTATTTGCATAAAGTACAGCAAGAATAATTATTTGTCACTTTGGCTTTTTAAATTGGCTTTACTAGAACTCTTTTTCCATGAAGAATCTCAGATAAGACTTTTTAAAAGTTGAGACCAGGCATGGGTTTGTACCCTCAAATTCCTTTGATTTAGATAAATTCCTCTCCTCTTGAGGTCCCAAGATAACTTGGGGTTCCTGGGCCTGTTAGAAAGTGACATTCTTTACTTACCACAGGTAGGAACCTTGTACAGAGACTCTGTTTGGATAAGGTATGTAGTCAGATGCCACAACAGGCTTTAATTGGCTCTGTAAGTCAACTTTGATTCTTTGAAGGAAGTATACTATTCCATTCAAAGCCTTGGTAAAATAACTAATTTCTCCAATTGTGCCCTGTTACAAAAGAAAACAGATTCTTATTGTACTTATGCAATTAACGATAATGCCATAAATTGAGAATGCTCACAAATAGTTTCCAAATTCTGGAGAAATCAGGTAGAGAGGAACAAATATGATCTAAATTTTTTTCACAGGAGTATATTTTACTCACTTGTTAAAAGTTTCAAATAGCTCTAAATAAATACGCTCTCTTGACTCTGAAAACAAAAGGTTTAGCAATGTTTAACACATTAGTGCTCCATGAGAGTCCTAGAAGTTTGTTTTTTCCCTCCATTCCAATAGCACAACTTTTAAAATTATCTGAGACCTGCACTCAGAGTCCTATATCAAATTATAAACTGCCTTGTGAAAAGAATCAAAGCAAGACAAAATGTCTGTGGATGACAAAAGCCTCTAGCCACTATAAAAGGTACAGTTGACTAGGAATTTTGGTTACTTCTGTGGCATACAACCATTTTATATAACAATTATAATTATTGGTAATATACATTAAATTATATCAACATTATAGAAGTTTTCCATAATTTTGGAATATATACCAATAACATATTTATACAAGTACTGTCCAAAGAAAACCAAACACCATTCACTTTTCTATTCAAAAAGTTTTTTTCTATTTTAATGTCACAATCTCCCACAGTTATTAATCAGAAACCTGCATTTAAGAGCATCTGTTAAATTGTATAGCTGATTATAGGATCATTTTTAAAAGAGGACTGAAGTGAGACAACAATTGTCTGTGGATAAAAAATATTTTAGGGGAGCCACAGTTAAAGGCACAATTGACAAGGCAGTTTACCTCTGTGGCACACAGTCATTTAACATAATAATTATGATTATTACTGGTAACATATACTAAGTCATATTAGAATTATAGTAGCTTTACTTAATTTTGAAATGTATACCAACAAAACATTTACACAAATGTAGACCAAAGAAAGCCAAACATTATTTCATATTTGATAATGCTTCCTGTATGTTTTTTGTACCAAATAAGCCAAATGTCATTTTTGGACTTTAGAGGATGTAATATCTAAAATATTAGGTTAGAAAGAGACATATTTTACAATTTAATTTTGGAAAGTTTGTCAAATATCAAAGGTTTAAAATGCTGGATATCAAAAACTAGAATTCCGGTTCACAATAAGTCATTAATTTGGCCAAAATGATGACTCCAAAAAATTTTTTGAAAAGAAAACTTTTACTCTGATAGGAGACTTAGCTTTCCAAACAAGAACCAATAAAGATAGCATGAGGCTAATTACATTTGTCTCTTCTCTCTTCTCCTTTTTTTCTCTGCCATTTACCCAAAGGAGAAAACAAAAGCCTTTCATTATCCTTTAACATTACATAAAAATCATCTTCAAAAGAGAAAACCAAATTTAATGTTTGCATTAGTGTATTTTTAAAGTAAGGCTAGCTTCTTAAATAAAATTTTGTCTCCCTATCCAGTTTTTATGTTTTACCATAAGGTAAGGTTTTCATAAACTTTTTACAACCCTTTACAATTTTCCATCAAACAGCAGATCAATTTTGTAAGAAAACCCTGTTATTTGGACATGCATGCCCAGATTCTGGTACCATAACAGTATCATTTTAATGTTTAACCTACAGAAAAAAAACTAAATAATTTCTTTAAAATCTTAGCCAACTCGTTTATACCTACAGAATTTTTTTATAAGATTAACCCTTTACAAACCCTTTTCACTTTGCTGAAACCTTTAGTTTTGTTCTGTTACTCTTGTAGGTTAAGACAATCTTAAAAACCCTCTGAACTGGACAAAATTACATTCCCTTTATCAAAAGCCATATTCCCATGCCTTCTTAAAATCTTTTACCAAAAACACATTTCCTATATACCTTGTATGCAAAACTGTTTCCTGGGGGCGTGCCCAAGATGGCTGAATAGGAACAGCTCCAGCCTCCAGCTCCCAGCATGAGTGACACAGAAGACGGGTGATTTTTGCATTTTCTTTTCTTTTTTTTTTTTTTTTTGAGACGGAGTCTGGCTCTGTCGCCCAGGCTGGAGTGCAGTGGCTGGATCTCGGCTCACTGCAAGCTCTGCCTCCCGGGTTCATGCCATTCTCCTGCCTCAGCCTCCCGAGTAGCTGGGACTACAGGCGCCCGCCACCGCGCCCAGCTAATTTTTTGTATTTTTTAGTAGAGACGGGGTTTCACCATGTTAGCCAGGATGGTCTCGATCTCCTGACCTCGTGATCCGCCCGTCTCGGCCTCCCAAAGTGCTGGGATTACAGGCTTGAGCCACTGCGCCTGGCCGATTTTTGCATTTTCAACTGAGGTACTGGGTTCATCTCACTGGGGCGTGTCGGACTGTTGGTGCTGGTCCACGGGTGCAGCCCGACCAGCAAGACCTGAAGCAGGATGAGGCATTGCCTCACCTGGGAAGTGCAAGGGGGAAGGGAATTCATTTTCTTAGCCAAAGGAAATTCAGACACACAACACCTGGAAAATCTGGTAACTCCCACACTAATACTGCACTTTACCAAGGGTCTTAGCAAATGGCACACCAGGAGATTATATCCCACACCTGGCACAGAGGGTCCCACACCCATGGAGCCTCCCTCATTGCTAGCACAGCAGTCTGAGATCTAACTGCAAGGCAGCAGCAAGCCTGGGGGAGTGGTGCCCACCATTGCTGAGGCTTAAGTAGGTAAACAAAGCTGCTGGGAAGCTCGAATTGGGTGGACCCCACCACAGCTCAAGGAGGCCTGCCTTCCTCTGTAGACTTCACCTCTGGGGACAGGGCATAGCTAAACAAAAAGCAGCAGAAACCTCAGCAGAAGTAAATGTCCCTGTCTGACAGCTTTGAAGAGAGCAGTGGATCTCCCAGCACAGTGGTTGAGATCTGAGAATGGACAGTCTGCCTGCTCAAGTGGGTCCCTGACCCCTGAGTAGCCTAACTGGGAGATATCCCCCACTAGGTGCAGACCAACACCTAACACCTCATATGGCAGGCTACACCCCTGAGACGAAGCTTCCAGAGTAAGAATCAGACAGCAACACTCACTGTTCAGCAATATTCTATCTTCTGCAGCCTCTGCTGCTGATACCCAGGCAAACATGGTCTGGATGGTCCTCAAGCAAACTCCAACAGACCTGCAGCTGAGGATCCTGACTGTTAGAAGGAAAACTAACAAACAGAAAGGACACCTACACCAAAACCCCATCAGTACATCACCATCATCAAAGACCAAAGTCAGAGAAAACCACAAAGACGGGGAAAAAGCAGTACAGAAAAGCTGGAAATTCAAACAATCAGAGCGCATCTCCCTCTCCAAAGGAACGCAGCACATCACCAGCAATGGAACAAAGTGGGATGGAGAATGACTTTGACGAGTTGAGAGAAGAAGGCTTCAGTTGATCACACTTCTCAGAGCTAAAGGAGGAACTACATAACCAGCACAAAGAAACTAAAAACCTTGAAAAAAGATTTGACAAATGGCTAACTAGAATAACCAATGTAGAGAAGTCCTTAAAAGAACTGATAGGGATGAAAACCATAACACGAGAAGCAAGGGCAAACACATTCAAAAGCTAGCAGAAGGCAAGAAATAACTAAGATCAGAGCAGAACTGAAGGAGATAGAGACACAAAAAACCCTCCAAAAAAATAAACAAATCCAGGAGCTGGTTTTTTGAAAAGATCAACAAAATTGATAGACCGCTAGCAACACTAATAAAGAACAAAAGCGAGAAGAATCAAATAGACACAATAAAAAGTGATAAAGGGGATATCGCCACCAACCCCACAGAAACACAAACTACCATCAGAGAATACTATAAACACCACTATGCAAATAAACCAGAAAACCTAGAAGAAATAGATAATTTCCTGAACACTTACACTCTCCCAAGACTAAACCAGGAAGAAGTTGAATCTCTGAATAGACCAATAGCAGGCTCTGAAATTGAGGCAATAATTAATAGCCTACCAACCAAAAAGAGTCCAGGACCAGATGGATTCACAGCCGAATTCTACCAGAGGTACAAGGAGGAGCTGGTACCATTCCTTCTGAAACTATTCCAATCAATAGAAAAAGAGGGAATCCTCCCTAACTCATTTTATGAGGCCAACATCATCCTGATACCAAAGTCTGGCAGAGATGCAACAAAAAAGAGAATTTTAGACTAATATCCCTGATGAACATTGATGCAAAAATCCTCAATAAAACACTGGCAAACCGGATCCAGCAGCACATCAAAAAGCTTATCCACCATGATCAAGTGGGCTTCATCCCTGGGATGCAAGGCTGGTTCAACATAAGCCAATTAATAAATGTAATCCAGCATG
The DNA here is from genome assembly GCF_003255815.1 of Theropithecus gelada. Classification (NCBI taxonomy): domain Eukaryota; kingdom Metazoa; phylum Chordata; class Mammalia; order Primates; family Cercopithecidae; genus Theropithecus; species Theropithecus gelada. Next base: position 895,630 of record NC_037679.1, read on the forward strand.
TAAACAGAACCAAAGACAAAAACCACAGGATTATCTCAATAGATGCACAAAAGGCCTTTGACAAAATTCAATAGCCCTTCATGCTAAAAACGCTCAATAAATTTGGTATTGATGGAACATATCTCAAAATCATAAGAGCTATTTATGACAAATCCACAGCCAATATCATACTGAATGGGCAAAAACTGGAAGCATTCCCTTTGAAAAGTGGCACAAGACAGGGATGCCCTCTCTCAACGCTCCTATTCAGTATAGAGTTGGAAGTTCTGGCTAGGGCAATCTGGCAAGAGAAAGAAAAGAAGAAGTCAAATTGTCCCTGTTTGCAGATGACATGATTGTATATTTAGAAAACCCCATTGTCTCAGCCCAAAATCTCCTTAAGCTGATAAGCAACTTCAACAAAGTCTCAGGATACAAAATCAATGTGCAAAAATCACAAGCATTCTTATACACCAGTAACAGACAAACAGAGAGCCAAATCATGAATGAACTCCCATTCACAATAGCTTCAAAGAGAATAAAATACCTCAGAATTCAACCTACAAGGGATGTAAACGACCTCTTCAAGGAGAACTACAAACCACTGCTCAGTGAAATAAAAGAGGACATAAACAAATGGAGGAACGTACCATGCTCATGGATAGGAAGAATCAATATAGTGAAAATGGCCATACTGCCCAAGGTAATTTATAGATTCAATGCCATTCCCATCAAGCCACCAATGACTTTCTTCACAGAATTGGAAAAAAATGGAACCAAAAAAGACCCCGCATTACCAAGACAATCCTAAGCCAAAAGAACAAAGCTGGAGGCATCACGCTACCTGACTTCAAACTATACTACAAGGTTGCAGTAACCAAAACAGCATGGTACTGGTACCAAAACAGAGATATAGACCAATGGAAGAGAACAGAGCCCTCAGAAACAATACTACACATCTACAGTCATCTGAACTTTGACAAACCAGACAAAAACAAGAAATGGGGAAAGGATTCCCTATTTAATAAATGGTGCTGGGAAAATTGGCTAGCCATAAGTAGAAAGCTGAAACTGGATCCTTTCCTTACTCTTTATACCAAAATTAATTCAAGATGGATTAGAGACATAAATGTTAGACCTAATACCATAAAAACCCTAGAAGAAAACCTAGGTAATACCATTCAGGACATAGGCATGGGCAAGGACTTCATGTCTAAAACACCAAAAGCAACGGCAACAAAAGCCAAAATTGACAAATGGGATCTAATTAAACTAAAGAGCTTCTGCACAGCAAAAGAAACTACCATCAGAGTGAACAGGCAACCTACAGAATGGGAGAAAAATTTTGCAATCTACTCATCTGACAAAGGGCTAATATCCAGGACCTATAAAGAACTCAATCAAATTTGCAAGAAAAAAACCACCCCATCAAAAAGTGGGCAAAGGATATGAACAGACACTTCTCAAAAGAAGACATTCATACAGCCAACAGACACATGAAAAAATGCTCATCATCACTCACTGTCAGAGAAATGCAAATCAAAACCACAATGAGATACCATTTCACACCAGTTAGAATGGCAATCATTAAAAAATCAGGAAACAACAGGTGCTGGAGAGGATGTGGAGAAATAGGAACACTTTTACACTGTTGGGGTACTGTACACTAGTTCAACCATTGTGGAAGACAGTGTGGCGATTCCTCAAGGATCTAGAACTAGAAATACCATTTGATCCAGCCATCCCGTTACTGGGGATATACCCAAAGGATTATAAGTTATGCTGCAAAAAGACACATGCACATGTATGTTTATTGCGGCACTATTCACAATAGCAAAAACTTGGAATCAATCCAAATGTCCATCAGTGACAGACTGGATTAAGAAAATGTGGCACATATACACCATGGAATACTATGCAGCCATAAAAAAGGATGAGTTCATGTCCTTTGTGGGGACATGGATGCAGTTGGAAACCATCATTCTCAGCAAACTATCTCAAGGACAGAAAACCAAACACCACATGTTCTCACTCATAGGTGGGAAATGAACAATGAGATCACTTGGACACAGGAAGGGGAACATCACACACCGGGTCCTATTGTGGGGAGCAGGTAGTAGGGAGGGATAGCATTAGGAGATATACCTAATGTAAATGATGAGTTAATGGGTGCAGCACACCAACATGGTACATGTATGCATATGTAGCAAACCTGCATGTTGTGCACATGTACCCTAGAACTTAAAGTATAATAATAAAAAAAAAATCTGTTTCCCCAGTAGTCTCAATTACATGTTACAATGCTAACTCTTAGCAACTTTTATTTTTAGTGAAAAACCTGATAAGTAAACAATTTTAATTATATACAAGGGGTGGAGTCTAGGACATCAGACAGAAAATGAAGACAAGGTCTGACTCTTTTTAGTACAGCTAGCAGGCATGGCTCTCCATTTGTCCACAGACTTTATCTATAATCTAATACTCCAAAGTAGGCAAATAGAACAGTTTTCAAAAGTCAAAGAAACAGTTTGACCTTAAAGCATTTATTAAATCTAATATCTGACCTTAATTTAGACCAAATGTCTACATTTTCAAGACATTTTATTTTACCAATAATCTGTAAAACTGCCTTTATTTCCAAAAAAGTACTGAAGTCATGTGAACAAAGGCATTAAAGTTTCTATTTCTTCTGACAAAATATTTGATTTAAGCACTTATTTTTCTTTTCTTTTCTCTCTCTCTCTCTTTTTTTTTTTTTTTTTTGCGATGGAGTTTCGCTCTTGTTGCCCAGGCTGGAGTGCAGTGGTGTGATCTTGGCTCACCACAATCTCCGCCTCCCAGGTTCAAGCAATTCTCCTGCCTCAGCCTTCTGAGTAGCTAGGATTACAGGTACATGTCCCCACACCGGCTAATTTTGTATTTTTAGTAGAGGCAGGGTTTCTTCATGTTGGTCACGTTGGTCTCGAACTCATGACCTCAGGTGATCCACCCACCTTGGCCTCTCAAAATGCTGGTATTATAGGGATGAGATAAAATAAGTGGCTAAGCACTTATTTTTCTAAGCCAATTAATCAGAGTTCTTTTATATATAAACATCTCACACACAAAATACACATATAAATACAGACAGATAAGATTCGACACTTGTGAGGTTTTTCATCTGCCAGTTTCTTAATTGGATTACTTGCTTCAGGGTGGAGCCCTTGGAGGAACAAGGCCAGGAAAGCATGCATTTCTAAGGCCAAATAAGTGGCAAATAAGCAGCTGAAGGCAAAGATGTATCCCGAAAATTAAGGGTGCCATTTTATACCGGATCCTGGACCCACCAAAGAAGGGAAATACTACAGGAGAAGACAGTGTAGTGCTTTTACTGACTGCATTTTATTGCAAGTCAACCCAAAGCCAATCAGCCCATTTTGTGATCAGCACATCCCTCATGGGAGTCTCATCCCTCAGTGTGGGGTGTGGATGTTTCCTTATCTTCCAGGTCGCCAAGAGCATTCTTCTCTGATCCGGTGTGCAAAGAGTCAAGTATCCCTCCATAACTACTATTAGCCATCTCTTAAAGTTTATTTCCTACCTAGTTATTACACACCAAAGTTTTCTCATAATACAAAGTAATTTCTGATAACCCCAAAACTCAAAACCTTCAGATTACACAATGCAAAACCGAATAGAGCCTTTGATTTTGAGAGTGATCTATTCACTTTTAATTCCTGGAGTTTCCAGAGGAAAACAGAGGTTTTTTCCCAAAACAGGGCCTGTGGTGCCTCCTCTGTTTTTCCCAATGAGTCCCAGGATACCAGAAGTTATCTTAGGGCCGCTCATCTGTGCATTAAGAGTGGAAAGACAAAAAACAAAATGGAGAAAAATAATTCAGTAGACTGAGAAGAAAAAACCTTTTTCCAGAAAAACAAGTTACAAGAAGAGAAAAACATAAAGGCCTTTTAAATATACCTATAGCTTGTTTATCCACTTTTAATTAAGCTGACTTTTAACCATAGTGCTCTTAAAAAATTCTTTAAAATTATTTTATTACCCAACTTTAGCCACACCAAGTAGCCAATAATTTTGGCTTTTGAATTCTACCACAGGTAATTTCGCACATGAAATTAATAAGTTTTAACTAAGGTTATAACTTAACCACAGACACATAAGTGTCTCAAAGAGATGGTAAGAAGTTTCTTCTTCTTCTTCTTCGTCTTTTATTTTTTTAATAACATTTAGAATCTCACTCAGGGTTGTTTAGAGAAAGGAAAACTCAACATAGGAAATCAGAAGCTATCCATCAGGGAGAAAAACCTCAGTAAATGGCAAAGTTACATAAATAAAAAACCAGAAAGGAATCATTCCAAAAGCCAAGAATTGAACCAGGCTGCCATTGTCAAAAAGCAAAACCTTAACTACTGAGTTAGAGCAATGAGCGGTTTCTATTGTTCTTCGCAGAAGAAGCCTAGAGAAGCCAATTTAAGCTTGCAAAGGCTTTTAATCACTCAAGATAATTTTTAGGGCTAACTATGACATGATCCTCAAAATTCCTGTCTTCTGGATGGTAGAAACCAAGAGAAAGTATCCCTACATGGTCAAAAGGTTAAGCTTTTTTTTTTTTTTTTTTTTTTTTGGCAAAGTTTTGCTCTTGTTGGCCAAGCTAGAGTGCAATGGCATCATCTCAGCTCATCACAACCTCTGCTTCCTGGGTTCAAGCAGTTCTCCTGCCTCAGCCTCACAAGTAGCTGGGATTACAGGCATGTGCCACAATGACCGGCTAATTTTTTGTATTTTTAGTAGAGATAGCATTTCTCCATGTTGGTCAGGCTGGTCTCAAACTCCTGACCTCAGGTGATTCACCCCCGCCTCGGCCTCCCAAAGAGCTGTGATTAAAGACTTCAGCCACCATGCCCAGCCAAGGTTAAGCTCTTAAGGACACAAAACAAGATGGAGAAATTTCCTACAGTATTGGTTTCAGGGACCTGTAGCAAAGTTTTTAACTGACCAGTCTGTCAGGCTGACTTGAAAAGGGAGCCTATAGGGATTCTAAATACACAATTTATCCTGTGATACTCCTTTCTCCATTACAGAACACAGAAAGACAAACTCTTTCTGTGTTTTGCTACCAGATTTGCTACCGCCTAAGACTAGCCTCACAAATAAATCCTCTTTCTTTCTTTCTTTCTTTCTTTCTTTCTTTCTTTCTTTCTTTCTTTCTTTCTTTCTTTCTTTTTTTTTTTTTTAACAGAGTTTTGCTCTGTCACCAGGCTGGAGTTCAGTGGCATGATCTTGGTTCACTGCAAATTCTGCCTCCCATGTTCAAGCAGTTCTCCTGCCTCAGCCTCCCAAGTAGCTGGGACTACAGGTGCACACCACCATGCCCGGCTAATTTTTGTGGAGACGGGGTTTCACTATGTTGGCCAGGATGGTCTCAATCTCTTGACCTGTGATCGACCTGCCTTGGCCTTCCAAAGTGCTGGGATTACAGGCGTGAGCCACCGCACCCTGCCAAATCCTTTTTCTAGTAATCAAACCCTTGCAGAGAGACAAATAGTGATGTTTACCATTTACCCAGACAGGGAAAGAGAGAGACCAGAACTTGGCTGGTAAGAATTTCTTAACCTTTTTTGCTGGCATACCAGGTTTCTGGGCTCCCTTTCTCCGCAGCTTTCAGAAGAATGGAGCAGCTTCTGATCACCCAGCTCGCTTGTGCTATAGCTGTGGGGTTCAAGCCACTTTACAAGAGAAAATCACACTTTCCTATTTCATGGAATCATAGGCAAGATTCATAATTTGCAAGATGCTGCCCAACAGGCTGCATGGGGAACCAAATTAACATTTTCCATCCCAGCAAAACACACATAACAAAACAAGTATTAGTCACCTCGTTCAGCACCCAGTATCAGCCTGGCAAAGGTCAAACTTTTCCCTGTTGGTCCCTGTTGTCTTTGATTCATTCCAGGTGGGATGGGACAACCTCCAAATGGTAATTCACAATGGGGTCTCTGGCAAGGTGAAGAGCAGATAGTCACCCCAAGAGACAAGCCTGTTGAGCTTTCTTTAGGGCTCATCGAATTTGAGCAGACAAATAAGGAGGTTTCTCTGAGTTAGGCCTGCTGGACTTCCATCAGCCACCCCCTTTGAGATCCCTCCCACACAAACACACATGGACAGAAAGCCTTCCAAATCAGATCCCTAACCAAGAACTCCAAGAGTGTCTCTGCCAAACTATCTTCCTAATCTCCATCTGAGAATCCTCCTAGAAATCTTCCTGATTGAAGAGAAGTCTCTGAAACGAGGACCTTTCCTACTAGTTAGAAAGAGCTAACTGAGACCCCACAGGAGCTGAGCAGATACCCTGCAATGGGGTTACAGACACAGACACACCATGGTAGAACTACAAACAAGCACCCCCAATGGAGCTGCAGACACACCACCATAGGGCTACAGAACCAGGGAAAAGGAAGGAGGCATTGGCAGTGCCTAGGATACTCATCAATCCAGACACCCTACCCTGGAGCTATAGACAGACACCCTACCATGGGGCTACAGACAGACACCCTGTGATAGGGCTACAATTAAGGGATGTTTCCCCATGACTATTTCTCCATTGCAATTAAATTCATGCATATTGGGTGGCAGCAACCCACAAGTAGAGAGAGTACCAGGGTCAGCCCCCAGTCCAAGAGAATAAAGCGGCCACTTTGGCTGCTTCTGGATCCATCACTGAAGTGGGGCCACTGAACCATGGGCAGGTAGCCACAAGGATAATCCCAGGCGAGCCCCCAAATTTTTAACGTCTCAAGTGGTTCACCTTGCCCACTGCCTAGACAGAGCAAATTCATCAAGACAGGGGAATTACAACAGAGAAAGAGTAATTAACAAACAGCCAGCTGTGCAGGAGACCAGAGTTTTATTATTACTCAAATCAGGTTCCCCAAGCATTCAGGGAGCAGAGTTTTTAAGGATAACTTAGTGGGTTGGGGGAAGCCAGTGAGCCAAGAATGCTGATTGGTCAGGGTTGAAATCATAGAGAATCAAAGCTGTCTTCTTGTGCTGAGTCAGTTCCTGGGTGGGGAACACAAGATTAGATGAGCCAGTTTATTGATCTGGGTGATTCCAGCTGATACATCAAGTTCAGGGTCTGCAAAATGTCTCAAGCATTGATCTTAGGAACACTTTAGGAAGGGTCAGAATCTTGCAACCTGCAGCTGCATGAATCCTAAACCATAATTTCTAATCTTTTTTTTTTTTTTTTTTTTGAGACAGAGTCTCGCTCTGTCGCCTGGGCTGGAGTGCAGTGGCCGGATCTCAGCTCACTGCAAGCTCCGCCTCCCGGGTTCACGCCATTCTCCTGCCTCAGCCTCCCGAGTAGCTGGGACTACAGGCGCCCGCCACCTCGCCCGGCTAGTTTTTTTTGTATTTTTTAGTAGAGACGGGGTTTCACCATGTTAGCCAGGATGGTCTCGATCTCTTGACCTCGCGATCCGCCCGTCTCGGCCTCCCAAAGTGCTGGGATTACAGGCTTGAGCCACCGCGCCCGGCCTTTTTTTTTTTTTTTTTTTTTTTTTGAGACAGAGTCTCACTCGTCGCCCAGGCTGGAGTGCAATGGCGCAATCTCGGCTCACTGCAAGCTCCGCCTCCCGGGTTTACGCCATTCTCTTGCCTCAGCCTCCCGAGTAGTTGGGACTACAGGTGACCGCCACCTCGCCTGGCTAGTTTTTTTAAATATATTTTTTAGTAGAGACAGGGTTTCACCGTGTTAGCCAGGATGGTCTCGATCTCCTGACCTCGTGATCCACCCGTCTCGGCCTCCCAAAGTGCTGGGATTACAGGCTTGAGCCACCACGCCCGGCCAATTTCTAATCTTGTAATGTTCATCCTACAAAGGCAATCTAGTTCCCAGGCAAGAAAGAGGCCTGCTTTGGGAAAGGGCTGTTACTGTCTTTGTTTAAAGTATAAACTATAAACTAAGTTTCTCCCAAATTAGTTCAACCTACACCCAGGAATGAACAAGGACAGGTTGGAGGTTAGAAGGAAGATGGAGTCAGTTAGATCTTCACTGTGTCAGTCATAATTGGCAAAGGCAGTTTTAATCCCTCCCTTTGGGTTTTATAATGCCTTAATCTTAAGATGTAGGTTATGAAGGCAGGTAAAGGCCATGGATTGCTCTGGATTCTTCCTGCTGACAGGAAATATAGTAGGAATGGCAGTAATCCCCAAGGTAAGAAGAGTGGAACCACTTTGCAACTGTCTGAGTGTACTCCTGTAGGCCTGGTTGAGCTTCCAAGGCTTCCATGGCAAAAACATTAGTAAACTCATCTACAGTTTTACTACAGTATTTAAGTGAACAGCCTACTGTAAGGTAAATAACAAGTCCTAGGATGAGGAGTACAATTGCTGATTTTAAAAGCAAAGATTTGAAAGCATTAGTCTGAGGATTTCTAACCCACAAAGAATTTAGAATTTAGCCTAAACTGCAGAACAAACCTCAAGAACGTTAACAGCAGTATATCATAGTTTTTCTTTTGAAGCATATTTTTTCTCTCTGCAATCCCTGTTTTTATTAAAAACAAATCATGATAGAACTGATTTGTTTACAAAATAAACTTTAGTCTTACTGTATTTGGCCTGATTATTTGCATGAAGTGCAGCAAGAATAATTATTTTTCGCTTTGGCTTTTTAAATTGGCTTTGATAGAACTCTGTTCCATGAAGAATCTCAGATAAGACTTTTCAAAAGCTGAGCCAAGCCATGGGTTTGTACCCTCCAATACCTATGAGTTGGGCAAATTCCTCTCATCTTGAGGTCCCAAGATAACTTGGGACCCAAATAACTATAACCATACGCCAACTTCTCTCTCCTGTATAAGTATTTATACATTTAGTCCCCACAACATGCTATGAAGTGCCATTATTATCTCCATTTTAAAAATGAGAAACCTGAGGCATGGAGAGGTTATATAACATCCTTAGCACGGAGATGACAGAGGCAGGACCCCACCAAGCAGTCTTTCTTCAGAGCTAATGTTCCTAATCATCACTCAAGCTGATACCTAAGGCTGGAGGTGAGAAGAAGTGCTGATTTCTAACAGGCTCTATTATTAGTGAAAATTTGCTTTCTGTTGTGAATTGGCCATTTCATTCTTACGATCAGGTCTTGTGGCCATTAGGGTAGGGTTGTTCTGTTGGCATTGAGTTTTTTATATAAACACAAAAAGAAAGTAAAAGACTGTAATTTGAAGAAAGATCTCTATGGTCTTTGACTTGATAATAGTAAGAGTATAGCATCTATGAATTTCTGGACCTAGTTCACCTGACTTGAGGGATGTTGAGAGGTACCCAAAGAAGCAGAAAGAGGAAGGATATACAGTTTGGGAACTCAAAGAGAGAGAAAAACATGGAGCTAGGTAGTCTACTTAGATAGTTACTGTAATATCTAATTTCTATTAAATCAAGGAATTAGAAGAAATGTTTGTAAAACTTTTATTATCACCATCCTGTTGGGAAGATTTAAGCCAGTGGATTCTTAATTTATTCTGGCAAGGAGGAAAGAAAGTAGATGAAATAAATAATATGAAATTCCCAAGATGCTTCATTTTTCTGTTCAGCAGAAAAGAAAAAAAAACTGCACAATATAATTTTACCTAATAGTGTGGGTTTAATACACAATGATATGAAAGAGTGAGTGCACTTTTTAATATTCCTCTCCTGCAGTAATTTTATTAATTCTCACAAATTAACCTTTATTTTTTCATTCACGTTTTTACTTTTTGCTCCATTCGTATTCATTTGTTCACTCATGCATTTAAGCACCTATTGAATAAATACATTTCAAGTGTCCCCCTATCTGCCATGTATTGTTCTAGGTGCCATGAATACTAAGTAAATAAGACAAGCAAGATTCCTACCCCACAGAGCTTATAGTCTAAGAAGGGTGGAGGTTATATGAAGTTAGATTCAATTGTCATATAAATAAATAAGGCAAATGGAGATCATAAGTTACATGAAAAATAACTGGGTGATGTGTTGAAGAGGGACTGGTTGGGGGACTATTTTAGATTGAATAGTCTGAGAAGATTATGTGATGAGTAAATAATGATTCAATGAATGAATGAGTGATCAGGGAAGATACATGGGTGCACACAAATGATAAAAGGTAACATATGATAAATGTAATGGTAAGATTTCAAATAAAGTCCTCTATAGTCTCAATAAAGGAAAATATATAACTGAAAAGAATTTTAAATGTCCTTGAAGCTAGATAGGGTTTTGATGGATGAAGATGGTAGGGTAAGGGCATTGTTGGTTGAGAAAATAAAATGAGTAAGAGGAAAAGCAAAAGGGAATACCCACTGTGTCTAGTTAAAGGAATGAATAACAGAGGAATGTGTCAGGCCTCTGAGCCCAAGTCAAGCCATTGCATCCCCTGTAACTTGCACGTATATGCCCAGATGGCCTGAAGTAACTGAAGAATGACAAAAGAAGTGCAAATGCCCTGCCCCACCTTAACTGATGACATTCCACCACAAAAGAAGTGAAAATGGCCAGTCTTTGCCTTAAGCGATGATATTATCTTGTGAAATTCTTTTTCCTGGCTCATCCTGGCTCAAAAAGCTCCCCCACTGAGCACCTTGTGACCCCCACTCCTGCCCACCAGAGAACAACCACCCTTTGACTGTAATTTTCCTTTACCTACCCAAATCCTATAAAATGGCCCCACCCTTATCTCCCTTCGCTGGCTCTCTTTTTGGACTCAGTCCACCTGTACCCAGGTGATTAAAAAGCTTTATTGCTCACACAAAGCCTGTTTGGTGGTCTCTTCACATGGACGCGCATGACATTTTGGTGTCATGACTCAGATTGGGGGACCTCCCGTGGGAGATCAATCCCCTGTCCTCCTGCTCTTTGCTCCGTGAGAGAGATCCACCTAACACCTCTGGTCGTCAGACCAACCAGCCCAAGGAACATCTCACCAATTTTAAATTGGGTCAAAGGTCTCTTTTTACTCTCTTCTCCAACCTCTCTTACTATCCCTCGACCTCTTTCTCCTTTCAATCTTGGCGCCACCTTTCAAACTCTCCCTTCTCTTAATTTCAATTCCTTTCATTTTCTGGTAGAGACAAAGGAGACATGTTTTATCCGTAGACCCAAAACACCAGCACCATTCACGGACTGGGGAAGGCAGCCTTCCTTTGGTGTTTAATCATTGCAGGGACACCTCTCTGATTACTCACCCACATTTCAGAGGTGTCTGACCACGCTGTAGGGACGCCTGCCTTGATCCTTCGCCTTTAGCGGCAAGTCCCACATTTCTGGGGGAGCGGCAAGCACCCCGGCCCGTTCTCTCCCTGTCTCTACCCCTTCTCTGCTTTTCTGGGGGAGGGGCAAGAACCCCAACCTCTTATTTTTGTGCCCCAACCTCTTATTTTTGTGCCCCAACCTTATTTTTGCACCCCCACCTCTTATTTTTGTGCTCCAATCCCTTACTTCCACACCCCAAGCCCTTTCCCACCATTCCAGAGGGCAAGAACCCCAAACTCCTTCTCTCCGTATCTCTACTGTCTCCATTCCTTCTTCTTCTCCCTTAGCCTGTGTTCTCAAGAACTTAAAACCTCTTCAACTCACACCTGACCTAAAACCTAAATGCCTTATTTTCTTCTACAATGCTGCTTAACTCCAATACAAACTTGACAGTAGTTCCAAATAGCCAGAAAACAGCACTTTCAATTTCTCCATCCTACAAGACCTAAATAATTCTTGTCGTAAAATGGGCGAATGGTCTGAGGTGCCTGATGTCCAGGCATTCTTTTACACATCGATCCTCCCTGGTCTCTGTTCCCAATGCAACTTGTCCCAAATCTTCCTTCTTTCCCTTCCGCCTGTCCCCTCAGTCCCAACCCCAAGTGTCGCTGAGTCTTTCTAATCTTCCTTTTCTACAGACCCATCTGACTTCTCCCCTCCTTGCCAGGCCAAGCCAAGTCCCAATTTTTCCTCAGCCTTTGCTCCCCCACCCTATAATCCTTTTATCACCTCCCCTCCTCACACCCGGTCTGGCTTACAGTTTCTTTCGGAGACTAGCCCTCCCCCACCTGCCCAGCAATTTCCTCGTAAAAAAGTGGCTAGAGCTAAAGGCATAGTCAAGGTTAATGTTCCTTTTTCTTTATGTGACCTCTCACAAATCAGTTAGCGTTTAGGCTCTTTTTCATCTAATATGAAAAACCCAGTCCAGTTTATGGCCCATTTAGCAGCAACCCTGAGACACTTTTCAGCCCTAGACCCTGAAAGGTCAAAAGGCCATCTTATTCTCAATATGCATTTTATTTTATTACCCAGTCTGCTCCTGACATTAAATAAAGCTCCAAAAATTAAATTCGAGCCCTCAAACCCTACAACAGGACTTAATGAACCTTACCTTCAAAGTGTACAGTAATAGAGTAGAGGCATCAAGTAGCAACTTATTTCTGAGTTGCAATTCCTTGCTTCCACTGTGAGACAAAGCCCAGCCACGTCTCCAGCACAAAACTCTAAGTGCATGTCTGAACCACAGCTGCCAGGAGTTCCTCCAGAACCTCCTCCCCCAGAAGCTTGCTACAAGTGCCGGAAATCTGGTCACTGTGCCAAGGAATGCCCTCAGCCTGGGATTACTCCTAAGCTGTCTCCCATCTGTGCAGGACCCCACTGGAAATCGGACTGTCCAACTCACCCAGCAGCCACTCCCAGAGCCCCTGGAGCTCTGGCCCAAGGCTCTCTGACTGACTCCTTCTCAGATCTTCTCGGCTTAGCGGCTGAAGACTGATGCTGCCCCATTGCCTCGGAAGCCTCCTGGACCATCACAGACGCTTTGGGTAACTCTTACAGTGGAGGGTAAGTCCGTCCCCTTCTTAATCAATATGGAGGCTACCCACTCCACATTACCTTCTTTTCAAGGGCCTGTTTCCCTTGCCTCCAAAACTATTGTGGGTGTTGATGGCCAGGCTTCAAAACTTCTTAAAATTCCCCAACTCTGATGCCAACTTGGACAACATTATTTTATACACTCCTTTTTAGTTATCCCCACCTGCCCAGCTCCCTTATTAGGTTGAGACATTTTAACTTATCTGCTAAATTATCTGCTTCCCTGACTATTCCTAGGATACAGTCACACCTCATTGCCACCTTTGCCCCCAGTTCAAAGCCTCCTTCACATCCTCCCCTCGTATCCCCCCACCCTAACTCACAAGTATGGGACACCTCCACTCCCTCTCTGGCAACCGATCACATGCCCATTACTATCCCATTAAAACTCAATCACAGGGTAACTGCTCAATGCCAATATCCCATCCCACAGCATGCTTTAAAAGGATTAAAGCCTGTTATCACTCACCTGCTACAGCATGGGCTTTTAAAACCTATAAACACTCCTTACAATTTCCCCATTTTACCTGTCCAAAAACTAGACAAGTCTTACAGATTAGTTCAAGATCTGCACCTTATCAACCAAATTGTCTTGCCTATCCACCCCATAGTGCCAAACCCATATACTCTCCTATCCTCAATACCTCCCTCCACAACCCATTATTCTGTTCTGGATCTCAAACATACTTTCTTTACTATTCCTTTACACCCTTCATCCCAGCCTCTCTTCGCTTTCACTTGAACTGACTCTGATACCCATCAGACTCAGCAAACTACCTGGGCTGTACTGCCGCAAGGCTTCACAGACAGCCCCCATTACTTCAGTCAAGCCCAAATTTCTTCCTCATCTGTTACCTATCTTGGCATAATTCTCATAAATACACACTTACTCTCCCTGCTGATCATGTCTGGCTAATCTCCCAAACCCAAATCCCTTCTACAAAACGACAACTCCTATCCTTCCTAGGCATGGTTAGTGCGGACAGAATTCTTACACAAGAACCAGGACTGCGTCCTGTAGCCTTTCTGTCCAAACAACTTGACCTTACTGTTTTAGCCTAGCCCTCATGTCTGTGCGCAGCAGCTGCCACTGCTTTAATACTGTTAGAGGCCTTAAAAATCACAAACTATGCGCAACTCTCTACAGTTCTCATAACTTCCAAAATCCATTTTCTTCCCCCAACCATCGCTCAAGACAATGCTTAAGCTGATAAGTTAGCTAAAAAAGCAGTTAGCATTCCAACTTCTATCCCTCACGGCAGTTTTCCTCCTTCACATTGGCCACTCCCACCTACTCCCCCCGCTGAAACTTACACCTATCAATCTCTTCCCACACAAGGCAAATGGTTCTTAGACCAAGGAAAATATCTCCTTCCAGTCTCACAGGCCGATTCTATTCTGTCGTCATTTCATAACCTCTTCCATCTAGGTTACAAACCGCTAGCCTATCTCTTAGAACCTCTCATTTCCTTTCCATCCTAGAAATCTATCCTCAAGGCTATCACTTCTCAGTGTTCCATCTGCTATTCTACTACCCCTCAGGGATTCTTCAGGCCCCCTCCCGTTCCTACACATCAAGCTCGGGGATTTGCCCCTGCCCAGGACTGGCAAATTGACTTTACTCACATGCCCTGAGTCAGAAAACTAAAATACCTCTTGGTCTAGGTAGACACTTTCACTGGATAAGTAGAGGCCTTTCCCACAGGGTCTGAGAAGGCCACCGCAGTCATTTCAGACATAATTCCTCAGTTTGGCCTTCCTACTTCTATACAGTCTGATAACAGACCAGCCTTTAATAGTCAAATCACCCAGGCAGTTTCTCAGGCTCTTAGTATTCAGTGAAACCTTTATATCCTTTACCATCCTCAATCTTCAGGAAAGGTAGAACAGACTAATAGCCTTTTAAAAACACACCTCACCAAGCTCAGTCACCAACTTCAGAAGGACTAGACAATACTTTTACCACTTTCCTTTCTCAAAATTCAGGCCTGTCCTCGGAATGCTACAGGTTACAGCCCATTTGAGCTCCTGTGTGGACACTCCTTTTTATTAAGCCCCAGTCTCATTCCAGACACCAGTCCAACTTGGACTGCACCCAAAAAACTTGTCATCCGTACTATCTTCTGTCTAGTCGTACTCCTATTCACCGTTCTCAACTACTCATAAATGCCCTGCTCGTGTTTACACTGCTGGTTTACACGGTTTCTCCAAGCCATCACAGCTGATATCTCCTAGTGCTATCCCAAACCGCCACTCTAAATTCCCTCTTAAAGTAAATAAATAATCTCTGCTGGCAAGGCTATGCTGAACCTCCCTTGGCACTCTCTAATTAGATGTCCTAGGTCCTCCCAATTCTTAGTCCTTCAATACCTGTTTTTTCTCCTTCTCTTACCTTGTGTCTTCCGTTTAGTTTTTCAATTCATACAAAACCACATCCAGGCCATCACCAATCATTCAATACGACAAATATTTCTTCTAACAACCCCACAATATCACCCCTTACCACAAAATCTTCCTTCAGCTTAATCTCTCTCACTCTAGGTTCCCATGCCGCCCCTAATCCCACTTGAAGCAGCCCTGAGAAACATCACCTATTCTCTCTCCATACCACACCCCCATAAATTTTTCACTGCCCCAACACTTCAACACTATTTTGTTTTATTTTTCTTATTAATATAAGAAGGCAGGAATGTCAGGCCTCTGAGCCCAAGCCAAGCCATCACATCCCCTGTAACTTGCACATATATGCCCGTATGGCCTGAAGTAACTGAAGAATCACAAAAGAAGTGCAAATGCCCTGCCCCACCTTAACTGATGACATTCCACCACAAAAGAAGTGAAAATGGCCAGTCTTTGCCTTAAGCGATGACATTATCTTGTGAAATTCTTTTTCTTGGCTCATGCTGGCTCAAAAAGCTCCCCCACTGAGCACCTTGTGACCCCCACTCCTGCTCGCCAGAGAACAACCACCCTTTGACTGTAATTTTCCTTTACCTACCCAAATCCTATAAAACGGCCCCACCCTTATCTCCCTTCGCTGGCTCTCTTTTCGGACTCAGCCCGCCTGCACCCAGGTGATTAAAAAGCTTTATTGCTCACACAAAGCCTGTTTGGTGGTCTCCTCACATGGATGCACATGACAGAATGGAGGAGGGATGGGGGAAACAGCTATTTGGAAGCAGAGAAAACAAACTGAGGCCAGATCATGGTGGGCTTTAAATACCATGAAACGAGTTTTAATTAAAAAAATTTTTTTCAGGCTAAGACTTGAAAAGACTTTTCTCTAAAGATGATATACAAATGGCCAACAGTATATGAAAGGATGCTCAATATCACTAATCATGAGAGAAATGCAAATCAAAACTACAATGAGGTATCACATCATACTTATTAGGTTGGCTCCTATCCAAAAAGTAGAAAATAACAAGTGTTGGTGAGGATGTGGAGAATTTGGAGCTCTTGTGCACTGTTGGTAGGACTGTAAAACAGTGCAGCCCCTAGGAAAAACAGTACGGAGATTCCACACACACACAAAAAATAAAAACTCAGCAATTCACCTCTAGGTGTATATCTGAAAGAACTGAAAACATGGTCTCAAAGAGATAATTGTACAACCACATTCACACAGCACTATTCACAATAGCCAAGAGGCTGAAGCAACCCAAGTAAATGATTAGGCAAAATATGGTATATACATGTACTGGACTGTTTTTCAGCTTTAAAAAGGAAAGAAATGCTATCACATGCTACAACATGGAGGAGTCTTGTGGACATTATGCTAAACGAAATAAGTCAGTCACAAAAAAGCAAATACTGTACGATTCCACTTATGTAATGTATGCAAAGTTGTCAGATTCATAGAAACAGAAAGTAGACTGGTGGTTACTTGGAACTACGGGTTGGAGAAAAAGGAGAGTTTAATGGACATAGAATTTCAGATCTGCAAGATAAAGTTCTGAACATCTACTTCACAACAATATGAATGTAGTTAACATTACTGAACTGTACACATAAAAATGTTAAAGGTGGTAAATTTTATGTTATGTGTTTTTTACCAAAATAAAAAAGAATTAATTAACTTAAGTCCTCAAAATATTTATGCTGCTTTGTAATAAACTTCTAAGGGGTTGTGTGTGTGTGTGTGTGTGTGTGTGCATGTGCATGTGTGTATGTGTGTTAGGTTGTAGTAAAATATATGTATAGAAGGTCCCTGCCTTAGGAGAGTCTGACCTCTGATTTTTCAACTTTACCATTGTATGGAAGTGATATGCATCCAGTGGAAACTGTACTTCCAGTTTCCAATTTTGAAATTTGATCTCTTCCTGGGCTAGAGATATGCAGTATGATACTCTCTTGCACTGCTAGGCAGGGTCAGTGAGCCTCAGTTCCCAGTCAGCCACTCATCAGAAGGGTAAACAACTAATACTCTACAGTGCACTATGATGCTAGATGATTTTGCCCAACTGTAGGCTAATGTAATATAATGGAGCACATTTAAGCTACGATGTTTTGTAGGTTAGGTACATTAAATGTACTTTTGATTTACAATATTTTCAGCCTACTATGTGTTTATCAAAATGTAACCCCATCTTAAGTCAAGGAGCATCTGCATCTGCTTGGATCTACATTAACCTCATTTATCTATACCCTACCTATGTAAGTCTTGGAAACTCGTCTCATATAAACAATGAGCTATCCTAAACAAAGAGACTTTGACAATTACTTCATCAGTCTTTATCACTCTGGAAATATCAGTATCCGCATGTTCAAAAAGGTCTCATTATATTAGCTCTCCAATAAGATGTCTCCTGATTATAAGACCTCTTTTTTACCTTCCCAGGTGAGTCCTCAGACAATTCTTTAATTTTATACATTGGTAGGTTCAATGCATTTTAATTAAAGTTAATATATTTAATATATAAAAATTAAATATACTTCATATATAGGGTTACCCCGTATTTATATGGATTAAACTGACTAAAATTAAATGCTATAGCCAAGTTAATGTTATTTCATGTTTATCAATATTTCGTTGCTTCATTGCGACATAATCTATTTTTAGGATAATATTAAATCACATAAAAACTCATAGGTGAATACTTAATCTCCTTGTTTCTATACTGTGTCACAAGTACTGAGACAAATTATGTAACTTTAAATATGATTAACTTTGGAATTATTGTTTATTGTACAACTATAATTGTTTATTTTTCTTTTGCTTTTTAGAACTTTCCTGCTATGTTTATCTGCATTTTGTGGTAACATAAGAGACATACCTTTGAATGTATAAAACTGGTTCATTTTACATGATCTGAACTTGAGAAGCTGTTTCTTATGTTTCAAGACAACATGCTAAATATATGGGACCATCTACTGGTGAAGGATGTATAGTCCTATGGACTGGTTTTATTGGAACTTTTAACAGCCTAAGTTGAAGATCATGAGGATTGTGAAACCGAAAAGTGTCTTACTGAGGGAATCCTGCTGCCAGAATATGCTTATCACTTAAATTGCAACAGAGTGGTCTTAGAAAATACAAGAGCTGAGAAGATACTACAAAACAAGTAAGTCATTTATATGGAGTCACAACATCTAACAGGCATACATTTGTTTAATACTGATATACTAAAATATTTCATGAGGGCTCTGACAAGGACTGTCTTGCTAATCTCTGAATCCCTAGCATAGTGACTGGTACCTGGAAGTGTCAATAAGTATTTACTGAACCAATGAATGAATAATGACAACCAGGGTCTCAAAACCTTTGAAAATTTGCCTCATGTTCTCCCTCACCCATAGGACTACACCCATAATTTAAAATAAAATAATAAAAATATAATGTGTAACATAAATTTCTTTTTTAGATGAAAAGTGCATCTATCTGTTTGGTTAACGAAACCTTGAGTCAGTATAATTTGAGACAAAACCAAAATTATATTTAATATTTATCTTAAAAATAGTAATAATGAAAAATGTTCTAAACTAACTAAAAGGTTATGTGGAGTTGCATAGGCTTTATAAACAAATATTGCTCATGTCAAATTTCAGCTTTATAGTTTGGGTATTATATAAGGTTGGATGAATTACTTAACCTTTCTCTCCTCATTTTCCTCTTTCATTAAATTAGCATTTTGTGAAGATTTGGTGAGTCTGTAAATGCAACACTTTTTGCCTACTTGGTAAATATTAATAATAAATACAGCTGTTGACTTTTTATCTGACTGATGGCATTCATTTTCCTGATTTTCAATGGTCATAGCATCTTTGGACAGGGAACACATTTTATTTAGTAATAGAACTTAGCACAGTACCTGGCATAGGTAGTTACTTAACAAATGTGTTGTATTAATAAAGAAAATTAATATTCAAATAACTGGTGACTATTGTCTATAATTCTACACACGGTTATATACAATTCAATATATAAGTAAGGTATATATAGACATATACCCAACATGGCCATTTAAAGTATAGAAATAGGGTATTTTGTACCAATGGAATAATTTGTAATTCCTTTGATTAATCTAGTCTTTTTCTTAATGGTTAAGGAATTCCTAAGGAATGATGAACTCAGGTAAATACACATCAGATGGAAATTATATTATAATGTACTCACACACAGTCATAATCTCATTTAGCTACATAATGATTTTTACCTTTAAGGACATTTTTCTCATTCATTTTCATTAATACAACTCTGGCTTATAAATAGACCATTGGTTTTGAAAATTTCACAACATGAAATCTAAACCAGCCCTGAACTTGGTAATCAGGAAAAGCATCAACAATGAAGAAGAAATTGGTTTTTAATAAAAATATTTTATACATCCACCTGAAAGCGCTCATGTGGCAAACATTAGAAGTACAATCCCCAAACATATTCGACATATCTAAATGTGTATAATCAGAACTGTAAATAGCCTAGGCTATGTGAAAGTACTTTTCACTTCTAAATGAGGACAATTTTGCCCATAAAGTAATTATATCAAAGTCATCTTTTTAAATCAATGATTTAATAACCTTTACCATCATTTTATGCATCTATCAGAAGTATGTAACATTCTCTGGATTTGGGTTTCAATGTGTAACAGATTTTTCCAGACTTATTGAATCAAAAAGCTATTCCAAACAGATTATAATAGGATGAATCTAATGCCAAATATGAAATTATACTTGGAACCATGTTTCAAATAAAAATTAACATATTCATTTATGCCTTTACTGACAGACCAAAATTTGAGACAAAAACCAAATTTCTATCAATAGAAAACCATTCCCACTGTAAACAAATGTAAACTTGAGTTGAGTTTTAAGGTATATCATTCTTCTTGAGATTATTTGAGAGGGATTATTACACATTATCCTGCTTACAAGAACACAAACTGTTTCAGACTCATGCTTGTCATAACATTACATGCTGTAGAAATATAATGCAACATTTTCGTAGAATGCAACTTATTTTTCAAGTTTAAGAGTTAACCTGAAGAATGCACATTTTAAAATCAAGCTCCATAAACTTATAGCTTTTTGTTTGACCAAAAATATGTCAAACGTTTGGGCAAATAGATATAACATGGTAAAATCAGTTTGAAACTTGAAATATTATTTCTCTTTTCCTTTCCTCATCTATTCCTTGCTATATTCAAAAATGGCTAGTTTCTCAGTCTTTTTCATGTTTTTCATAAAATATAAGAGTAGTAAAATATGGTATACCCACTGGACCATTTGGAAACAATTGAAGGGTACATAAACACAAGTTCAAATCAGAGATTTTTTCCCCTCCAAGTTAAAGATATTGGTCCTGAAAAATAAATTCAGAAAACAAAAAGGCACAAAAAGCTCATGGAAAACATGTTCACGTTAGAACTTTAACATTTAAATTGCAGTGTATATAGTTTTTAATACAGAATTTTAGGCATCTTTGAATCCTGTACATTACAAATAATGAGTCTTTTTTGCTTTAGTTCATGGGTAAAATATATTTAATAATGACTAATTACAAATCTAATATTTGTTTTGGCATTCTTTTCAATGTGTTATTTTTATATTATATATATATTTTATATTATGAAAATTAAGGTATGAAAATTATACACATCTTTCACATGAGGATTTTTCATTTTCTTCTTGTACCTGTAAAAATTAACTTAAAACTCTTGCCTCAGACTTTTCCCCTTGTAGCAGTATAAACTGGATAATCACTTACATAGAAAAGATTAATGAATAATTTTTAGCAAGTTTAAGTTTTGGTTCCATGCTTCTTAAAAAAATCTTTAGTTCCTGCCTCAATTTTCTAACAGGAAGTTGTCACTGATGAATAAGTAGGTGATGATACTAACAGAAAACGCTGGACAAATGTACTGATTATAATTTTACATTGCATTCCTTCATTTAAGTTGGTTACATTTATTGACAATTAAAAATGCACTGATTATCATGTCAGAATTGAAAATGTAGAAATGTTTTGATGTTCTATAACGATCATTATGAATGACTTTCAGGTACTCTATCACCTGAAAAGGTCTAAGAATCACAGACTTAACATTTATTATGGCTGTGCCTCAATAGGCAAACAAAAATCCTAGGCCACTAACAACTGATCATTCCAATATTCTTCTGGTATATCAACGTGGTATCATAGGCAGCAAGAGATAAAGTTTCAGTCTTGGCTTTTGTACTTCCAACTCCAGTGTACACAAATAGAATAAAATCTATTTCATACGGCTAGTCCATATAGACTATTTCTCATTGTGCTCAATAAATATTAAATTTACCAAAACCATAATTATTTGCCCTTCTCATTGCTAATGCCTTAGTGGTACATTAATATTGAGTAAGACTGCATAGTTGCTGAATGATTTACTAACTTTCTTCATTCATTTTAAATGACAGAATAATGATCTTTGCACTTTGTACTTAATTTTCATTTCTTGTAAACAATAATCAAATAACAATAACACTAACATTACTAAATTTATTTTATTTTCTACACCTCATCTAACTTTTATTGCTATTATAACCCAGTTTGATTTAAAGGATAATAACAAAAGAGCACTAAACCAGGGAGTCAGGAGAACTTCATTTGATTTCTCGATCTTTCCTTAAGTAAAGTGCATGATTAGGGCGAGTCTGAGTGTCAATTTTCTCAAAAGCAAAGTAGGAAAAATAGTATTTGTCTCAAAACATTGTCATAAACATTAAGGTGAAATGATGTAAATGGGGATTGTAAATTATAAGGTACTATTGCAATGTATGTTATTACTATGATTCTCAGAATCCTTAAGTTCTTTTATGCCACGGCAGTTCTTAATATGTGGACTCATCCTTGGGCAAAAAAATAAGCTGTGTATTTCTGAACAGAAGCTGCAATAGATAATTCTGCTAAGCAAATTATCAGGTTGAGACATTGTTTGGATACTCCTTTTCCGTATTGGCAACTCTCTTTTTAAAATGAAAGGGTTTATTTAAAAATATTTAAGATTCTTACTAAAATTAATTTGTTATATGCCCTCATTAAGATGCTTAAAGTCCAACATTTAAAAACATGGCATTTTATACATTTTAGCCATGCTTTTTTCTTTCAACTAATGCCATTAAAACAATTTTTATATTGAAATTATTTATAAAACTATCAGCTATTTTATACAGGTTTAGTTGGCCACTAGCAATGATCAATTTGAATTCTAGCTGTTAAACCTAATATCAACCATAAATGGACTAAATGTCACTCAAAGTTCGAATTTTATGCACTTGGTATCAACCCAAATGCTGCTCTTAAGTTGTTTCATTTCCAGAATGCCTCCCATGTTTGTTAAGAACTTCAGACACACCACATATTCATGGTAAATCTGGTACTCATCATGAATTCACCTAGAAAATCCTGTTTTACAAGTGCATTAGGCCTTCACTAGGAATTAGTGTAAGTCATAATGACTGATCTTACATAATGCATTTGTTTATTTTCTTCTGAAAAGTCAGATCATATACTTCCTTAATGCTAAAATCTTATAAAACATGTCTTGCTGCCTTTTCTTCTCTGTGCTTAGCTTAACATAATTCATGCAGTATAACAGAGTGTCTTTGAGCCTTTATCTAATAATTAACTTTTAAAATATGTCAAAACAAATTAAGAAGTCTCATCTTCATTTTTAATTGTTTTCAGCACTGAGTCTTCTCCCAAAATTTTACATAGTTCATTGAGTCTCTGCTGCATTTTGGGAATTCCAGCTAGCTGAGATTCTAGCTTTTGCTTTTCTTCACTCAATGTCAAACGGATAGCAGTATCCAATTGTTCAAAGCGCCAACCTCCTTCACCATCAAACTGTAATAAATGTGTGTGGTATTTCCTGCATAATTAAAATGAAATAATATTATTAGCCATAATTTTGAAAAATCATTTTATATGTATGTTTTTCATTCAAATTGATACCCAAAGGCAAATTTTAAGTAGGTGCTATTTTCCATTTGAGTTTTAAGGACATATCAAGAAGTTAAATACTGTGATTTTTTAAACCCCAAAAGCCACTAATCTGATGTTTAGGAAGATATTATTATTTTTTTTCATATTCTGAATGTATATTAACTGTAAAGGCAGACATGCTGTTGCATGTATTTAATTTATCTTCATAATTCAATATGGCTCCTGAATAAATAGTAAGGCATACTTAGAATGGGAGTAAGGAAAGGAAGCTGAGGAAAGAAAATCAACATTAAAAGGTCATAGAGAGAAAAGCTAAGGAAAATAAAGGAAATACAATAGCAATTCATTAATATACCATCCTTTGGGAATGAGTTCTTCTACATAAGTAAAAGTTTCTCTATAATAAACATAGTTTAAAAACATTTTTAAAAACAACTCTTTCATAGAGGAAATATTTTTAAGATACTTCCACATTTTTATACAATTTAATCTCTTTCTCATGGCTCAGTTTCATAATTAGGAACTTCACAGAGGTACAGAGATTATTTTACTGATGAGATAGGAGATGATCCACTTTGCCCTAAAGGAGGCTGAGGTCACCATTCTGTGGGCTTTGTCGGGGATATTTGGTGAGAGAAAAGTTGGCAGAGCTGGTCCTGCATAGCTGAGCCACCTGCATTTTGTCACTGCTGAACTGGCCTATATTCTTATATGTCCTCAATTTTTCTGCCTTCCCCTATAGTTTTTCTCACTTCTTGTTTCCTTTCAAGATCTCATCTGTCATTATTAACTATGATTGGTGGGCTTTTTTCAAGCAGTTTCCTCCTGCTTTTTAAAAACTTGAGATATAATTCACATACTACAAGTTCATCCTTTGAAGCGTAAAATTCAGTGATTCTTAGCATAATCACAAGCTCATGCAACCATCACCAGTAATTTCAGAACATTCTCTTCAACCCCAAAAGAAACCCATTACCCATTAGCAGTCCTTCTCCATTTCCCTTTCCCTTAGCTCCTGACAACCACTAATCTATTCTCTGTCTCTATAGATTTCTCTATTATAGATATTTCATATACATGGAATTATAGAATATGTGGCCTTTTGTGACGGACTTCTTTTGCTTATAAAAATGATTTCAAGGGACAGAGGGTGAAGGAAGATGGTGGAATAGGACTCTCCAGTGATCATCTCCTTGCAGGAAAACATCAAATTGAGCAACCATCTACATATAAAAATACCCCTACAGGAGTTAAGGAAACCAGGCAAGAGTTCACAGTATCTGGTTATAGAATAATAATAAGAAAATAGGCCGGGCACCATGGCTCATGCCTGTAATCCCAGCACTTTGGGAGGCTGAGGCGGGTGGATCATGAGGTCAGGAGATCAAGACCATCCTGGCTAACACGGTGAAACCCCGTCTCTACTAAAAATACAAAAAAAAATTAGCGGGGTGCAGTGGCAGCTGCCTGTAGTCCCAGCTACTCGGGAGGCTGAGGCAGGAGAATGGCGTGAACCCAGGAGATGGAGCGTGCAGTGGGCCAAGATCATGCCACTGCACTTCCAGCCTGGGTGACAGAATGAGACTCTGTCTCAAAAAAAAAAAAAAAAAAAAAAAGGAATAATAATAAGAAAATAGTCATTGAAGTGGGTAGGAAGTGCAGTTTTACATTCCCCAAGTCACCCATGTCCCAACCACAAAGTGCAGAGCTCAGAGAGAAATACCATCTACTTGGGGAAAAGAGAGGGATGTAAGCATAAGCCTTTGCATTGGAACACACTACCAGGCCTGCCACAGTAAAACCCAGCACTAGACAGACTCCTACAGCCCCTTGCTTCTGCTGGTACCTGCAGACTGAGCCTCTGAACCTGCCTCAGTGCCAGACAGAAACCTGTTGTCCCTGTCAGACAAACTCAATTTCTGGTCTGCATCACCACTAACCAACTAACTATAGAAGCCATGGGCTCCAAACAGCCCACAGTGGCAGGCAGGACTCAATGGCTGGGGGCTCAGATTTCAGCTCAGCACTGTGCCAGCCTTGGTGGCCAAGGGATTCCACCCTGGCACTGCACCATCCACCATGGTCCTGGGATTAGAGTGCTCTTGGTGTTACAATAGTTGTAGCAATCACTATCTTAGAAACCACAGCAGGTGACCTGCCTAGAATTTCTGGATAGCCTTACTGTCAAAGAACTTTCCCAGACAAAGCTAGACTATGCAAACTGGAATAAATTTCTAGTTCTTTAATGTGTAGACATCAACTCATGACCACAAGGATCAAGAACAATCAGGGAAATGGGACTCACCAAATGGATAGAATAAAGTGCCAGTGACTGACTCTAAAAAGATGGAGACATATGACCTGCCTGGCAAAAAAATTAAAATAGTTGTTTTTTAAGTAAGTTCAGTGAATAATATGGTTTGTCTGCATCCTCACCCAAAATCTCATTTTGAATTGTAATCCCCACAAGCCCCATGTGTCAAGGAAGGGACAAGGTGTAGGCAGTTGGATCATGGGGGTGGCTTTCCCCATGCTGTTCTCATAATAATGAGTTAGTTCTCATGAGATCTTGCGGCTTTATAAGTGTTTGGTAGTTCCTCCTGTGTTCATTCTCTTTCCTGCTGCCTTGTGAAGAAGGGGCCTTGCTTCCCTTTCACCTTTCACCATGATTGTAAGTTTCCTGAGGCCTCCCCAACCATGCTGAACTGTGAGTCAATTAAATCATTTTTCCTTTATAAATTATCCAGTCTAGGGCAGTTCTTTATAGCAATATGAAAACAGACTAATACAGTAAATTGGTACTGGTAGAGTGGGGTACTGCTATAAAGATACCCAGGCCTAGCATGGTGGCTCATGCCTGTAATCCCAGCACTTTGGGAGTCTGAGGCAGGTGAATCACGAGGTCAGGAGTTC
This sequence comes from Theropithecus gelada, assembly GCF_003255815.1. Classification (NCBI taxonomy): domain Eukaryota; kingdom Metazoa; phylum Chordata; class Mammalia; order Primates; family Cercopithecidae; genus Theropithecus; species Theropithecus gelada. The sequence goes on from NC_037679.1 coordinate 921,827, forward strand.
AAGACCAGCCTGGTCAAGACGGTGAAACCCCATCTCTACAAACATACAAAAATTAGCTGGGCATGATGGTGGGTGCCTATAATCCCAGCTATTTGGGAGGCTGAGGCAGGGAATTGCTTGAACCCAGGAGGCAGATGTTGCAGTGAGCTGAGATTGCACCACTGCACTCCAATCTGGGTGACAGAGTGAGACTCTGTCTCAAAAAAAAAAAAAAAAAAAATACCCAAAAGTGTGGAAGTGACTTTGGAACTGGATAACAGGCAGAGACTGAAACAGTTTTGAGGGCTCAGAAGAAGATGGGAAGATGTGGGAAAGTTTGGAACTTCCTAGGGACTTATTGAATTGCATTGCCCAAAATGCTGACAGTAATATGGGCAATGAAATCCAGGCTGAATTAGTCTCAGATGAAGATGAGAAACTTCTTGGGAACTAGAGCAAAGGTGACTCTTGCTATGTTTTAGCAGAGACTGGTGACATTTTGGCCCTGCCCTAGAGATCTGTGGAACTTTGGATTTGAGAGAGATGATTTAGGCAGAAGAAATTTCTAAGTAGCAAAGCATTTAGGATGTAACCTGGGTGCTCTTAAAAGTTTTCAGTTTTATGCTTCACAGAGAGATGATTTGGAATTGGAACTTATGTTTAAAAGGAAAGCAGAGCATAAAAGTTTAGAAAATTTATAGCCTGATGATGCAATGGAAAAGAAAAAACCATTTTCTTGGGAGAAATTTCAAACCAGCTGCAGAAATTTGCATAAGTAATGAGGAACCAAATGTTAATCACCAAGACAAGGGGGAAAAGGTGTCCAAGGCATGTAAGTGGTCTTCATGGCAGTCCTGGAGGCACAGGAGGTAAAAATGGTTTCCTGGGCCAGGTCCAGGAACTTTCTGCTTTGTACAGTCTCAGGACTCGGTGCCCTGTGTCCCAGCTGTGGTTAAAATGGGCCAATGTACAGCTCAGGCCATTGCTTCAGAGGGGACAAGCCCCAATCCTTGGTGGTTTACATGTGGTGTTAGACCTGTGGTGCACAGAAGTCAAGAATCGAGGTTTGGGAAGCTCTGCCTAGATTTCAGAGGATGTATGGAAACACCTGGATATCCAGGCAGAAGTTTGCTGCAGGGTCAGACCTCTCATGGAGAACCATTGCTAGGGCAGTGCAGAAGGAAAATGTGATGTCAGAGCCCCAACACAGAGTCCCCACTGGGGCATTGCCTGGTAGAGCTGTGAGAAGAGGGCCACCATCCTCCAGACCCAGAATAGTAGATCCATAAACAGCTTGCACCATGTCCTGGAAAAGCAGCAGACACTCAATGCCAGCCCGTGAAAGCAGCCATACCCTGCAAAGCTACAGGGGTGAGCAGACCAAGGCTATAGGAGCCCACCTCTTGCATCAGCATCACATGGATGTGAGACATGGAGTCAAAGATTATTTCAGAGCTTTAATATTTGACTGATCCACTGGATTTAGGATTTGCACAGGGCCTGTAGCCCCTTCACTTTGGCCAATTTCTCCTATTTGGAAAGGGTGTATTTGCCCATTGCATGTACCCCTGTTGTATCTAGGAAGTAACTAACTTTGGACTTGGACTCTTGGGTTAATGCTGGAATGAGTTAAGACTTTGAGGGGCTTTTGGAAGGTCATGATTGTGTTTTGAAAGTGAGGAATTGAGATTTGGGAGGGGCCAGGGCAAAATGATACAGTTTGGCTGTGTCCCTACCCAAAATCTCATCTTGAGTTGTATTCCCCATAATCTCCATGTGTCAAGGGAAAGACCAGGTGGAGGCAACTGGATCATGATGGGGTTCCCCCATGTTGTTCTCATGACACTGATTGAATTCTCATGAGATTTGATGATATTATAAGTGTTTGGTAGTTCCTCCTCAGTTCATTCTCCTTCCTGCCACCTTGTGAATAAGGTGCCTTGCTTCCCCCTCACCTTCTGCCATGATCATACGTTTTCTGAGGCCTCTCCAGCCATGTTGAACTGTGAGTCAATTAAGCCTCTTTTCTTTATAAATTACACAGTCTCAGGCAGTTCTTTATAGCAGTATGAAAATGGACTAATACAGCGAACTTCAATAAAATACAGAGAAACAATTCAGAAATTAGAGAAAAGCAATAGATATGAAATAATGGGAAAAAAGCCAGAAATACTGGAGCTGAAAAATACAATGAAAAAAATAAAAATGCAATAGAGACATCAACAGCAGAATTTATCAAACAGAAGAAAAAAATATGTGAACTTGAAAACAGGTTACTTGCAAACTTACAGTATGATATGAAAAAAGAATGAAAAGGAATAAAGAAAGCTCATGGGACTTATGAAATAGCATCAGAAGAACAAATATTGCCTGGACATGGTGGCTCATGCCTGTAATCCTATTGCTTTGGGAGGCTGAGGTGGGTGGATAATATGAGGTCAGGAGTTCAAGACTAGCCTGACCAACCTGGTGAAACCCCATCTCTACTGAAAATACAAATTTAGCCCAGCCTGGTGGTGTGTGCCTGTACTCTCAGCTACTTGGGATGCTGAGGCAGGAGAATTGCTTGAACCCAGGAAGCGGAGGTTGCAGTGAGCTAAGATCATGCCATCGCACTCCAGCCTGGGTGACAAGAATGAGACGCCAGTTCCAAAAAAAAAAAAAAAAAAAATAGAGCAAATACATGAGTTGTTGGTATTCAAGAAGGAGTTAAGAAACATAAAGATTTATAAAGCTTATTTAAATACATCATAGCAGAAACATTTCAAAATCTGGAGATAGATATAAATATCTAGGTACAGAGGTACAGGAAGGTCAAAAGTCTTCAATCATATTCAATCCAAATAAGACTACCTTATGATATATTACAATCAAACTGCCAAAAACCAAAGACAAAGAGAGAAAGCTGAAAGCAAGAAGAAAATAACATATAAGGGAGTTCTAATATGTCTGTTATCAACTTTTTCAGTAGAAACTTCACTGGCTAGGAGAGAATGGAATTACATATTCAAAGTGCTGAAGGAAAAAAAACCTTTCAACCAAGAATTCTGTTCTTAGCAAAATTGTCCTTTGGAAATGAAAGAGATAGACTTTCCCACACAAACCAAAGCTGAGGGGCTTTATCACCACCAGACATGTCTTACAATGAGTACTAAAGGGAGTTCTTCACACTGAAAGAATGATGCTAATGGGTAATAAGAAAACATTCGAAAGTATAAAACTCACTGGTAAAAGCAAGTACGCAGTCAAATTCAGAATACTCAAATAATGTAATGGGGGTATGTAAATCACTTATTTATTTAGTGTGAAGGTAAAAAGACAAAACTACTAAAAATAATAAGCACTAAAATAATTTGTTAAAGTATATACAATATAAAAATATGTAAATTGTAATACTAAAAATTCAAAATGGGGAAATAAAGGGTAAAGGTTGTGTTTTTTTGCAATTTGTATATACTTTAACAACTAAAATAATTTATTAATGTATATACAATATAAAAAGATGTAAATTGTGATATTAAAAATTCAAAATGGGAGATAAAGGGTAAAATTTGTGCCTTTTTTGCAATTAAATTAAAGTTGTTATGAACTTAAAATAGCATGTTATAAGATGTTTTTGTAAGCCTCATGTTAACCATGAAGCAAAAACATAGGTACAAAAATAACATGTTTAACTATAAGATGTTTTTTGTAAGCCTCATGGTAACCACAGAGCAAAAACCTGTAGTAGACACACTAAAAATAAAAAGCAAGGAACCAAAACATATTAGTAAAGAAAATCACTTACTCACAAAGAAAGACTGTGAGAGGAAAAAAGGAAGAAAATATATACAAAACAACTAGGAAGCAATTAACAAAATGACAGGAGTAATTCCTTACCTATTAATAATTACCTTGAATGTTAATGGATTAAGTTCTCCAATTAAAACACAGAGTGTCTGGGCCAGGTGCAGTGGCTCACGTCTGTAATCTCAGCACTTTTGGAGGCTGAGGCGGGCAGATCACTTGAGGTCAGGAGTTTGAGACCAGCCTGGCCAACATGGTGAAACCCCATCTCTACGTAAAAAAAAAAAAAATACAAAAATTAGCTGGGTGTTGTGGTGGGCCCCTGTAATTCTACCTACTCAGGAGGCTGAGGCAGGAGAATCACTTGAACCTGGGAAGCAGAGGTTGCAGTGAGCTAAGATCACACCACTGCACTCCAGCCTGGGCTTCAAAGCAAGACTCTGTCTCAAAAAAAAAAAAAAGAGTACCTGGATTAAAAGCAAGACCCAACTGTGTGCTGCCTACAAGAGACTCACTTCATCTGCAAGGACAATACAGACTAAAAGTGAAGGAATGCAAAAGATATTCTACCCAAATGAAAGCTAAAAGGCATCAGGAGTAGCTATACTCATGTCAGGTAAAATAGACTTTAAGTGAAAGCTATAAAAGAGGCCAAGAATGTTATTATATAAAAGGGTCAATTCAGCAAGAAGATATGATAATTCTGAATATATTTGAACCTAACATCAGAGCACATACATATACAAGTCAAATACTCCTAGATCTGAAAGAAGTGAACTGCAATACAATAAGAGTAGGAGACCTCAACACCCTACTTTCAGTAATTAGATCACCCAGACAGAAAATCAAGAAACACCAGATTTAAGCTATATTCTAAACCAAATTTCTAAACCAATATTCTAAAAATTTATAGAAAATTTCATCAGAAAGCTTCAGAATATATATTCTCAACTACACATGAAACATTCTCCAGGATAGATCATATGTAATGCCATAAAACAAGTCTTCAAAAATTTAAGAAGATTGAAATTATATCAAGTATCTTTTCTCTCCTCAATGATATAAACCTAGAAATCAATAAAAAAGAAGAACTTTGGAAACTTACAAATACATGGAAATTAAACAACATGATATTGATTAACCAATGGGTCAATAAAGAAATTAAAAGAAAAATTTTAAAAATTTTCTTCTGAAAAAAAAAAAAGGAAACATAACATACCAAAATCTGTAGAATATAGCAAAAACAATTTAAAGAGGAAAATTTATAGCAATAAATACCTGCATCAAAATAGATTAAAAATGTTGAATAAACAACCTAATGTTGTAGGTCAAGGAACTGGAAAACAAGAACAAATCCAAACCAAAACTAGTAAAAGAAAGGAAATAATATACATCAGAGTGGAAACAAATAAAATAGATCCTGGAAATAAACATAAAATATCAGCAAAAATGAATAATTGATTTTTTCATAGATAACCAAATTTGACAAATGTTTATCTAGAATAAGAAAAAAGAAAGAAGATTCAAATAAATAAATTCAGAGATGAAAAAAGAGAAATTACAACTCATACTATAGAAACACAAAGAATGATGAGACTGTTGTAAATAATTATAAACCAACAAATTGATTTACCTAGAAGAAATGAATACATTTTGAACACATACAACCTACAAAGATTGAACTATGAAGAAACAGAAAATGTCAACAGACAAATAACAAGTAAGGAAATGGAATCACATCAAAGAAAGGCCCACAATCTGATGGCTTAACTACCAAATTCTACCAAATATTTAAAGAACTAATATTAGTCTCAAACTATTCCAAAAACTAAAAAGGAAGGAATACTTCAAAACTTATTCTATAAGGCCAGCATTACCCTGATACTGAAACCAAACAAAAAGACAACAACAAGAAAAAGAAGACTACAGGCCAATATCCTTGATGAACATAGATGCAAAAATCATCCAAAAAATACCAGCAAACTGAATTCAACAGCACTTTAAAAAGATCATTCACCATGATCACATGGAATTCATCCTGGAGATGCAAGTACAGTTGAACATATGCAAAGCAATAAATGTGGTACATAACATTAACAAAATGAAGGACAAAAAAATGTTTATCTTAATTGACATAGAACAAGCATTTGATAAAATTGAACATCCTTTTATGATAAAAACATTCAACAAACTAAGCATAGGAGGAACATATCTCAACATGATAAAGACCATACATGACAAGCCCACAGCTAGCATCTATACTGAAAAGGGAAAAATTTAAAACTTTCCCTCTACAACCAGGCATGGTGGCTCATGCCTGTATATCCTAGTACTTTGGGAGGCCAAGGTGGGAAGATCACTTGACCCTAGGAGTTTTTTAGTTGTAGTGAGATATGATCACACCACTGTAGCCCAGCCTGGGCGACAGAGTGAGACCTTGACTCTAAGCAAATAAACAAACAAAAATAAAATGTTTTCTGTAAGATATGGAACAACATAAGAATACGAACGCTCACTTTTGCCACTTACATTCAGTGTACTACTGAAAGTCCTACCCAGAGCAATTAGGCAAGAAAAAGAAATAAAAGGCATCTGAATTTGAAAGGAAAAAGATAAATAAAAGAAAAAGTTAAATAAAGGAAAAATATAAATTTTCCCTGGCTGCAGATAACATGTTCTTATCCTTCATTTTGTTAATGTTACATATCACATTTATATATAGAAAGCCCTAAAGACTCCAACAAAAAACATTAGATTTATAAATGAATTCAGTAAAGTTGAAAGACACAAAATCAGTATGTAAAAATTAGTAGCATTTGTCTACACTGACAGCAAATTATGTGAAAAAAAATCAAGAAAACAATCCCATTTACAATAGCTAGAAAAAGTTAAGCACTTAGGCATGAATACAAGCAAGGAGGTGTAAGGTCTCTACAATGAAACTATAAAACATTAATGTAAGCAATCAAAGAGGACACACATACACAAATAAAATGATATCACATGTTTATGAATTGGAAGAATTAATATTGCTAAAATGGGCCGGGCGCGGTGGCTCAAGCCTGTAATCCCAGCACTTTGGGAGGCCGAGACGGGCGGATCACGAGGTCAGGAGATCGAGACCATCCTGGCGAACACGGTGAAACCCCGTCTCTACTAAAAAATACAAAAAACTAGCCGGGCGAGGCGGCGGGCACCTGTAGTCCCAGCTACTCGGGAGGCTGAGGCAGGAGAATGGCGTAAACCCGGGGGGCGGAGCTTGCAGTGAGCTGAGATCCGGCCACTGCACTCCAGCCCGGGCGACAGAGCCAGACTCCGTCTCAAAAAAAAAAAAAAAAAAAAAAAAAAAAATATTGCTAAAATGTCCATACTACCTGAAGTGATGTACATATTCAATTTAATCCCTATGAAAATGCCAATAATAGTCTTCGGAGAAATTGAAAAAAAATTCTAAAATTTGTGTGCAACTGCAAAACACCCAGAATAGTGAAAAAATTCTTGAGCAAAAAGTACAAAGCTGGAGCCATCACACCACCTGGTGTCAAAATATACTATAAAACTATAGCAACCCAAATAGCATGGTACTGACACAAAAACAGACACACAGACTTAAGGAATAGAATAGAGAACCCAGAAATAAATCCTTGTACTTACAGTCAACTGATTTTCAACAAAGCTGCCAAGAACACACTATTGGGAAAGGGCAGTACCCTCAATAAATTGTGGGAAACTGGATATCCACAAGGAGAAGAATGAAATTTGACCCTTATTGTTCACCATATACAAAAATCAACTCAAAATGGATTAAAGACTTCAATGCAAGACCTGAAATTATTAGAAGAATATATAGGGCAAAAATTTCATGACAAAGAAATGTGGATATAAATTTGAAATGACAATGGAATTTGGGCAATGAGTTTTGGATATGACCTCAAGAGCATAGGCAACAAAAGAAAAATTAGACAAATGGGATTACATCAAACTCAAAAGCTTCTGTGCAACAAAGAAAACAATCAACAGAATGAAGAGATACCTATCAAATTGGAGAAAATATTTGGAAACTATACATCTGATAAGGGACTAATAGCCAATATATATAAGGAATTCAAACAACTAAATAGCAAGAAAATGAATAACCTAATTACAAAATGGACAGAAGATCTGAATGAACATTTCTCAAAAGAAGATATACACGAATGACCAACAGGCATATCAAAAATGTTCAACAACACTAATCATTAGGTAAATTCAAATCACCTCACTCTTGTTAGAATGGCTATTAAGAAAATGACAGAAAGTGTTGGTGAGGATGTGGAAAAAACCTTATATTCCCACCTTTGGTGGGAATATAAATTAGTACAGCCATCATGGAAAACAGTAAGGAGGTTCCTTAAAATACTAAAAATAGAACTACAAAATGATCCAGCAATCCCCCACTGGAAATACATGCAAAGGAAATGATCTCAGTATGTCAAAGAGATAACTGCACTCCCATGTTTGTTGCAGCACTATTTATATAGCCAACATATGGAATCAACCCTAGTGCCCATCAGTGGATGAAAAGATAAAGAATGTTATATATATACGTGATGGAATACTACTCCACAATAAAAAAGAATAAAATCCTGCCACTTATGAAAATATGGAAGAACCTGGAGGACATTATAGTAAGTGAAATAAGCTAGGGACAGAAAGACAAGTACCACATGATCTCACTCATACATGGGCATTCATATATTGGGCAAACCCCACCTTCGATGTATAATGATGGTTTGGCTCATCACTCTGGTCTTACAACATTATTTGATTTCTACATGGGAGGAACCAACTGTGTAGGTGTTTCATATCCTGAGATGCAAAGGCGTGTTCTACATTACAAGCTGAGATAATATTTCAGGGTTTATCTTAGAGGAATTGAAAAGAAATTTCTATTTTAACTGAAACTCATTTGAGATAATCTTTAAACTTCCTTCACAAGTAGGAAAAAGCTTAGGAAAGTGATGGTTATACAGCTATAATTCTATCCAGGAATCAAAAATTTTAATAAGCGTCTATAAATTTTTACTTCTTCAGACACTAGTATTGATTTTAATCTTTACAATCAACAATTACTCATTTGTTGTTATGGGAAAAAATATGATGCATCTTTCCCCACTTCTGAAATCTATTCAGGGAAAATACAAATTTCATTTTCCCTAAGAGAAAGAATAATCAGAAATGACAACCTAAAATGGCAAAACTAAATAAAAAATCAGAACTAACATGGTGTTTTGTTTTGTGGAGAAATGTACTTGGGTAGCTGCAATTAAATGTGCTTCTTGTCAAAAGGCATAGCCTTACAGATTTTGTTATTTACTTAAAAGACTATTTGTTCCCTCGATTGAGGAAACAATGGCTATATATGCTTTCAATGCCTCCTAAGGCTACTTGAGTAAGGAACTGAATGGCAGGATAGCATAACAAATCCATCAACACAGGTCAGAAAAACTTTTAATATCCCAACATGTGATTAATTTGGGAGAAAGTTTGGAAATTAAGGTTCATACCAAAAAGTGCTCAAGAGTTCTGACCTAGCTCTGTGTTGTCCTTGATTCACAGGATTTACAGGCAAATGTCATTATTGTCTTAAAAATCTAGGTCCTGTTGGTCTTCCTCAGGATAAAAGTCGGAGGAAGCATATTCATTGACATGGATCCTAACTCATGCTGGACTAGATCCAGAAAGTATATTTTTAAAAAATTCTGAAAAATCTGAATGTTTAAATTGAGTGGGAAAATAGATTATCTTTTCAATATAAATGAAACTCAGAGTCAAAGAATTCTGAACAATAAAAGCCTAATTAGATGAATACTGTTTGCTAACAACTTTAATGTAAACATTTTTTATAAGGTCAAAGGTCTAGAAGGGCTTCAAGGATTAATTCCAATAATGCTTGCTATTAGACTAGATTTGAAGCCATGTACATGATGACAACTTTGGCATGAAATCTGATCAGCCACCTGCCACAGAATGCTGCAGCCAGAAAGAGAGAGAGGAGGAATCCTGTGTAGTCCTTTAGAAAACAGGAGGCCAAAGCATATATAGAGGCAGTTATAGTTACTAAGAAGTCAAAAGAAAAAATTTTCATTGATTAAATAGAAATACAAAAGTAGAGAATGTAGTATTTATGGCTAACGCATGAGATATACTTTGAGTTCCTTATAATGAGAGCAGTTTGCTGTAGTACAGAGTGTGTGATCATGGAAGTATCACTTTTCTAATTCTCAGTTTCTTCATCTGTAAAATAGGAAGATTAGATGTCCTAAACTCCATAGGGTTGTTGTGAAACTTAAATAAGATGTGCCTGGAACAGAATAAGTGCTCAACTATTATGATGATGATGAATCAATGGAAAAGTAGGGGAATTGTAAAATTAACATCTTCATTTGAAGGGAAAATTCTATATGGTTTTATGAGATATTATTTCTAAAAAAAATTTAGCTCATTTTTCTTTAAACCAACTAAAGATAAGCCCTTCCCCGGCCCCCCCGCCACCCGTGTTTTCTCCACTTAATCCTTTGAGGGAATATCAAATTGTGTGTATATATATTTTTTCCCCGGATTTTACTTTGCTGGGTTTTAAAGAAAAGACTAAAAGAATGATGTACAAATATATAAATATATTTTTCCCAGTATGTCTTACTGGGTATGATAAATATTTTACACTAAAATAAATCACTGGATTTTTCCATGTCTTTTAAGAATTATTGGAAAGTGATGATAATTAAAATAATACGTTAATGGTATTAGGTAGGGAATATCTAAGCTACTAATGTGCAACTTAAGAGAAATATGGGTAGAAAGTAAGTGAAATACCCTACCCTCTACTGTAAAAAATTTAGCAAAGTTATTTTTTGAGAAATTTAAGGAAAAACCATCTACCACAAATTAGCACTGGAAATACTTACCAAAGAGAAGGCCTGTGTGTTATAGACAGTAAGGAAATTCCAGCCCCTTTTGCAGCCTGAAATATCTTTCCTTCGACATCAATGCTGACAGCACTGGTACATTCATCCAGCAAGGCATATTTTGGTCTTTTAAAAAGTGCACACAAAAATTAATTATTTTGCTATATGAATTATAAGTTTTTCTTTGGACAATATGAGTTGCATTGCTAACAATTTTAAAGCAACTAAAAAGAATATGACATTATTATTATTATTATTATTATTATTATTATTATTATTATTATTTTGAGACAGAGTTTCGCTCTGTCGCCCAGGCTGGAGTGCAGTGGCGCAATCTCGGCTCACTGCAAGCTCCGCCTCCCGGGTTCACGCCATTCTCCTGCCTCAGCCTCCTGAGTAGCTGGGACTACAGGTGCCCGCCACCGCGCCCGGCTAATTTTTTGTATTTTTAGTAGAGACGGGGTTTCACCGTGGTCTCGATCTCCTGACCTTGTGATCCGCCCGCCTCGGCCTCCCAAAGTGCTGGGATTACAGGCGTGAGCCACCGCGCCCGGCCAAGAATATGACATTATTTTTTTTTTTTTTTTTTTTTTTTTTTTGAGACGGAGTCTGGCTCTGTCGCCCAGGCTGGAGTGCTGTGGCCGGATCTCAGCTCACTGCAAGCTCCGCCTCCCGGGTTTACGCCGTTCTCCTGCCTCAGCCTCCGGAGTAGCTGGGACTACAGGAGCCCACCACCTCGCCCGGCTAGTTTTTTGTATTTTTTAGTAGAGACGGGGTTTCACCGTGTTAGCCAGGATGGTCTCGATCTCCCGACCTCATGATCCGCCCGTCTCGGCCTCCCAAAGTGCTGGGATTACAAGCTTGAGCCACCGCGCCCGGCCGAATATGACATTATTAAAGGCAATAAATGATAAAGCAAAAAACTAGTTATCCCCCTCTTTGGACTATAATATCACATTTTTAATAAATTTAAATAGATTTTCTGATGCTTTCTAATAATACAATAAGCTTTATTGTTTTGTAGATGAATGAATCATAAATACGGGGCACAGGAAAGATGAGGCAGGTCACTGAGTACATTTTCCTGCAGAAAGCAGGTTCATTCTTGGTGAGAAGGGTCTGACTAACTACATGAAAAATACATTGCAGTGGCTAATGATCAAACAGGCCACAGCCCTGTTAGCAAAGATGCAATGAGAAGATTATTTTATCAGCATTGTGACTACCTAAGCATTACTAATGGAATTTCATCACTATAAGACTGTGAGAGTGAATATGGCTCATCTTAAAAATTTATAGCAGACATTTAACCTCATAATATTGGAACCATACTCCAGAATCAAATTCTTAGGAGAAAAAGTAAGTTATTTTTCTAAGTATATTGGACAATTTTCTAAGATTAATTTTTACTTTGATAATGCCTGTCTGTTATCAGAGGCATCCCATCACTTGCCATTGTTTCCCTCTGCTTATCCTTTCTCCCTCTCATCTCACCCCCTGCTCTTACTTTTCTTTGTCCTTTCCCTTTCTTCTTTCAAGTCCCTCTGGACTGTTGGTACGTAGCATGACTTAGCTTAGTTAATGGGAACAAAGTCAACTCTTACACTGTCATTTACTATTCAATTTGGAGTTGAAAATTAGTATCAAGTATTTGCCAGGACAATTTCCTTTACAAAATATATTTTGATTTTTAAAAATAAAATGACAAAAAAGTTTAAGAAAATAAAAATCAGTAATTTCTTACCAGACTAAATAATTATTTGCCCTGTTAAGTTACTGTTCTAAAATGGATTTGCTTATTAATAGAATCCAGTTACCTACTACATGTAGGTCAGGTAGTCAGGGCTAATAGACACAGGAGTCAAAGACTCTAAAACTGGTCTCTATGCAAAGAATAAAAGATCAGTGCATGTTCTTCATGACAACATCAATGGAATTAGTGTCACTGGTTGACCTTTGGTTACTGTTCTGATTTAAATATTAAGCATTACTTCTTTGTCTCAGAGTTATTTTCTGTTTTGTGGATGATATTTTTAAGTGAACAAGAGGAAGAAGTAAAGGAAGTATAAATGAAAGGTTGAGTAAAATTTTCCTTTTGTATAAAGTTCTTTCCAGTGATTAACATGTTTATTGCTTTTTGGCTTATTTTTCAGAGTGCCTTGATCGAAATAGAGAAAATATGCCATTTTAGAATTAGAAAAATGTATGCATCTCACACTCTGTTGTCATAGCAACCTCTAGTCTAGCAGATGTAAGATCACACGCTTTAGTTTCCTTGGCAGGATTGGGGTGTGTGTGTATGTGTGTGTGTGTGTGTGTGTGTTTATGTGTGTACTTGAATATATCAAGCAATAGCTAGAATCTGATACTAATATAAGTAAACAAAGCATTAGGTAACATTGTTTCTCAGATTTCCTTTCCTTTGTGTTTTGTATGTCATCAGTAGAATGGGCTTTGTGAAAGATTTAATCTACCCCCCTTAAGACAGGAGTTTTTCAATCATTCTTGAGATATTAAAACATTTAAAATCCTCTCAAAAAGAGAATACTATTGCGATGCTTAGTACTTCCTGCTGAAGTTCTTCATTTTTGCCAGCTCAAGTCTTTCACATCACAACTCAAACTTTAAATCCTTTGAGAATGAGGGAAGGCAGTTTCCAATTGTTAAACTTTCTCTTCACTAGATTGAATACCTAAAATTCCTTGTATCTTTTGTCAACAGATTGTGCTTTTCAACTATTTGCTCTTCTTCATTGATCTTTGTATGGCTCACTAAATTTTCTTTCCATTGATATACTTGTGACTTAATTCACTCATTATCACATTATATCCAAAATATTTTAGATACACAAACACCACGTATTTATTTCAGGTTACAGATATGTGAAATCTCTTTGGGTTAACAACATTTATTAATGCCACTTGTTATTTATTACAAAGTTTATTTTATTAACACACTGATACAGTGAGAAATTTATAGCTAAATTTTATATTCCTCCATATTATATTTCTAAGCTGATGATCATATTACTGGATACTTATGGCCTAGACCCAAACAGAGTCAGGGTGATAGTGGGTAACAGCTGGTCATAAATGCCAAGCTGTAAAGTTGTTGTTGTTGTTGTTGTTGTTTTTGAGACGGAGTCTCACTCTGTTGCCAGGCTGGAGTGCAGTGACGCCATCTCGGCTCACTGCAAGCTCTGCCTCCTGGGTTCAAGTGATTCTCCTGCCTCAGCCTACCAAGTAGCTGGCACTATAGGCGCCCGCCACCACGCCCGGCTAATTTTTTTTTATTTTTGTAGAGAAGGAGTTGCTGCCCGCCTTGCCCTCCCAAAGTGCTGGGATTATAGGAGTGATCCACTGCACCCGGCCCCAAGCTGTAAAGTTTACTCTTGAATTTCACCACATCCTCTGAGAAACGGGTATCCAAAAATACACGTCACTAAAAATCCCAAATTAGCAAAATTTAGTTTATATTTTTAGTTAGCCACATTCTTAAATGTACATTGTTATAAATAATATATTGTGAACACAACTAATAATTTTTCTCACTAAAAATCCCAGCTAAACACAAAAATAATATTTAGAGTGTGATTTAATTTACCTGAAGTTATACAACAAGCAAAACTAATTTATGGTGATAGAAATCAGAACAGAAATGTCTAGAGGGGACTGGATTGGAAAGGAGGATGAATAAACTTCCTAGGGTAACAGAAATGTTTTTTTATCTTGATTGGGGTATTGGTTACATAATGTAGAAACATTCATAAAAGTCATCCAATTGTATACCTAAAATCTGTGTTTTTGGTATATAAATTTTAGTACAATAACAATAAGCCCTGGTTAACTATTATATATTAATACAGAAAAGCACATAATTACATATGAAATAAAAAGGATATAAATTATAATATGCTTTATGAAAATAGCTACATTAAAATAATACAAATAACAACCAACTTTTGCATATTACCAAGACTGGGAAAAAAATCCCAAAGTTTTAACAGTGTTTAAATGTTACAGTAATTTAAAATTTGAATAATTTAAAATGTCCAAAATTTTAACAGTGCTAATAAGATAACAGCTAGTGAGATAATTGCTAATGAGATAACAGATTTTTTCTTCTTTTTTTTTTTTAAATTTATTTATTATTATTATACTTTAAGTTGTAGGGTACATGTGCATAACGTGCAGGTTTGTTACATATGTATACTTGTGCCATGTTGGTGTGCTGCACCCATCAACTCGTCATTTACATCAGGTATAACTCCCAATGCAATCCCTCCCCCCTCCCCCCTCCCCCCTCCCCATGATAGGCCCCGGTGTGTGATGTTCCCCTTCCTGAGTCCAAGTGATCTCATTGTTCAGTTCCCACCTATGAGTGAGAACATGCGGTGTTTGGTTTTCTGTTCTTGTGATAGTTCTTTTTACTTATATACATTTTCTACTTTTATAAAATGAACATAATTATATTTTAATAAAATTCTATAAATCATTTTTATGCTACGTTCTTATTAAAAAGGCTGAACCTAAATCTCATCAAGCTCTTTGCTCTAATCTCCAGTTTACAGAAAAAAAATGGGAGATTGGGAAACAAGATAAAGGACCCCTACCTAGATTTACCTGATAAGGTAGCAATGAGATAAATCTAGAACAGGCAACATTCTACAGGACAATTAACCCAGTTCCTTCAACAAGTCAAAGGTATAAAAGGTAGGTGAGCCCTGGGAGGAGGAGAGACTCTTTAGATTAAAAAGGAATTAAGAGGTGTAACAATAAAAATGCAATGTGTGAAACTTGTTTAGATCCAGGTTTGAAGAAATCAAGTGTAAAAAGATATTTTTGAGACAATCAGGGAAACTTTGGATATGAACCATATATATATTAAATAACTTTAAATAATTATTACCAATTTAATTAGGTATTATTGTGACATGTTATTATCTAAGACTATATCCTAATATTTCAGAGACCGTTCTCAAAGTATTCAGGGAAAAATATCGTAATACCTGTAATTTGCTTTAAAATACTTTAGAAACTTAAAAAAATGAGTAGATAAATCAAGTGTAACAAAACATTAGACTTGTTAAATCAGTGTAATGAGAATATGGGGTTCTTAGAACAATTTCTCTTTTATGATGACATTTGACTTTTTTCCCATAATTAAAGGCTTTAAAAAAATGAATAGCCAAGTGAGTGCTTAGTGTGGGCCAACTAATTGCTAGATGTTCAATAATACATACTTGATTTAATTTTTAAAATTCTCTACAAAAATGTTACCGCTTTCACTGCAACTCACTCAAGAGTGCTGCATCTGCCATCATTTATGGCCATTCACGAATTCATGTACGTAACTATTTGGTCCTTTTTTCCTAAGACTTAATTATAAAAAGTGAGTAACATAGTTTCTGGCAACCTCCTGGGCTGCACAACTCAGGTTCTCATTGCCAGAGATCTAAGGGGGTTGGGAGGGAGAATGGAAAGAATCAGGAGAATCAGAAGGGCTTTAATATTTCCTTCCCACGTCTTGTGCTTGATATCCTTAAACTCAAAAGGCTATGAAGCTGGTTACAATTAAAAATGTTTTATCAGAAGCAATTATTTCCTGCCTCTCAATTTTTCTCAGTTCATTGAAACCTATGCAGAATGGTCCCTTTTTCCATTGGCTATACCTTTGAATTTCAAGGGGGAGAGCATTACTGGTGTAACAGGCTGCTGAACGGTTAAAAAGTTGGTTTACTTTGAATTTAATAATTTAAGTCAGAAAGTTTTACTGAATGTCTGCCTATTGGATTTACACAAGTATCATAGTGATTGTATAGTCTTCATATTTTACAATTAATAATCATTATTTCAAACTTAGGATACACAAAAATTTAATTTAGTCCTTTGTACATATTATTTCATCTAACATTACTTAACATGAAAGAAATAGAAAAACAAATATTTGGAGATTCTACTATAAGAAAAAATAATTTGGCCAGGCACAGTGGCTCATGCCTGCACTTTGGGAGGCCAAGGTGGGCGGATCACCTGAAGTCAGGAGTTCAAGACCAGCCTGGTCAAACACGGTGAAACCCCATCTCTACTAAAAACATAAAAATTAGCTAGGCGTGGTGACACACGCCTGTAATTTCAGCTACTCAGGAGGCTGAGGCAGGAGAATTGCTTGAGCCTGGGAGACGGAGGTTGCGGTGAGCCAAGATCATGCCACAGAACTGCAGCCTGGCTGACAGAATGAGACTCTGTCTCAAAAACAAAACAAACAAAAAACAATAAAACTATCTGTGAACTCTATGTACTAATTTTATAGTAAGATATTTTTAAACTAAACATGAGGACAATAAATCCTGTCCAAACACTTGTTATTGTTGTTTGGTTTGGTTACAGCAATGGACTAGTAGTTACCTGAATTTAGTATACTTACTTATGATAAAACATACGAGCCATGCCCATTCTTTGCTTTTCCCCTCCTGACAGGACATCTTTCCAGTCCATAACAGCATCCCATCCTTAAGAAAATAAAGAAATATACATTCGTATAAATCATTTGTTTAATTGTTACTGTTTCTACCCTAGACAAGTGATTCCAGATTCAAATTGTCAACATGAAGAACTTGATATTTTATAGAATATATGCTTGGATAAACTACAGAGCCTCATGTATAAGCATTTTGTTTTAGATTTGATATTCTTTTGATGGTAATAACTTCTTATACTGACAAATGATCTTACAAGAATTTTAAACACTGACACTTTAAAAACTGTGTTTGTTTCTCAGTGTCTCCAGTGGATTGATAGGCTTACACTTATCTTGGAGGGAGATGGGAGAAAAGACCCAGTAAATTTTCATACGTCAAGTACAAAGTCTACAAAGGCTAAGAAAGGAACTAATTTAGGTGGCTCCCCTGTGCCTAGCACTTTATGTGAGTTTTCTCATCATATATTTCACAGTTTTGTAAGATAGATTTTATTTCTTGCATTTTATAAGTGAGCAACCTACAGTTCCTGGAGTAATTGACTTGTCTAGGTTTACAATATTAGATGTCAGAACTGGGATTTATGTTTAGGTCTATCTGATGCTTTTATAGTTTTTCCATGCATGCTATCTCTAAAAACATCTTAACTATTGACTTTCTGTTTGATATTTATTCAAAACGCAAGGATTCTATTTTTCTTACAAAGAGAGTAGGTCTTGCATATTAATATGAATATGTGCCCAGAATATCTGTATATTAAAAATCAAGTTTCAGAATTGTATATATCATCATCTTTCTGTAAATAAACACATACACATATATTTCCAGGAACAGAATTAGATTCATTTCCTAAGTTATCCATTTTTTAAAAATTTGAAAATTTAAAAATAAGCCTACTTTAATTTTATAATTAGATTTTTTTAAGATTACTTAAAAATAAAACCATAGTTCCACTACTGGAGAGTCTGATTTTCAAGGAAGAAAATGACTGCCAAAACCTAACAGATACTTAGAGCAAAATTTCTAAAGCCTAAGTGTTC
Source organism: Theropithecus gelada (assembly GCF_003255815.1). Classification (NCBI taxonomy): domain Eukaryota; kingdom Metazoa; phylum Chordata; class Mammalia; order Primates; family Cercopithecidae; genus Theropithecus; species Theropithecus gelada. The sequence goes on from NC_037679.1 coordinate 940,057, forward strand.
AGGGGTTAACTCTCTTCTTTGGAAAAAATCCACGTTCTCTGTCATCTTTTTACTTGATCAGCTGAATTTTGCCAGTAAAATTTTGAAATTTTTGCCACTAAATTTTTGAAATAATCTTGGTCAATAGGAAAGAAAGTAGAAAGTGTAGTCTTCATTGCTTTATGTGAACTGTGTATCTGAAAAGTCAAATTATCAAAAATGATTATTCGATTCTTTTGCTGGTCAGAAGAAAAATTTGGACTTTTTTTTTTTTTTTTTTTTTTTTTTTTCTGAGACGGAGCCTTGCTCTGTCGCCCAGGCTGGAGTGCAGTGGCAGGATCTCAGCTCACTGCAAGCTCCGCCTCCCGGGTTCACGCCATTCTCCTGCCTCAGCCTCCCAAGTAGCTGGGACTACAGGCGCCCGCCACCTTGCCCGGCTAGTTTTTTGTATTTTTTAGTAGAGATGGGGTTTCACCGTGTTAGCCAAGATGGTCTCAATCTCCTGACCTCCTGATCCGCCCGCCTCGGCCTCCCAAAGTGCTGGGATTACAGGCTTGAGCCACTGCGCCCGGCCTGGACTTGTTTTTGAAATCCAAAAGTTCAGAGACTTTGATGAAATAATATATATTAATTGTTAAGCATAAAATGAATCTTTATGTTTCTTACCATCTTCTTCCTTTAAAATTACCACTACAGAGTACGTGGCATTAAAAAAATGTATAAAAGCATAAAAAAGAAACTAAAAACAATGGTTGCCTGATGGGGATAGGTGATAACTGGATGGAAGGAAACAGGAATCAGAAGAATCTTTTACAATACATTTTAAAATGCCTTTTCATTTATGAATTATGTGAAAGTGTTACTCCAAAAATTAAATAAGCAAAAACATACAATAAAGGTAATACAACAGATGAAAAATTGCCAGTAAAAATTACCTGGAGTGAAAAGGAGACTTTTCCTATTTCCCAGTGACACCTGAAATCTCACTCCCTAGAGGGAATCACTGTTCATTTTATTGGGTAAGCTTCCAGAAATTGTCATTTTTTGAATAAGAAAATACACATAGGAAATAGACAAATCCTTAAAATTTTATGTTAGGAAAAATAATCTTAAAATACCATCTGATTTAGAGTTCTTGCTTCTAGGGAAAACTGTTGAAATAAAAGTTTCCCTGTGATTGAATTTCATAGTACTTATGAAATATAAGTGATGATTTGAGAAATAGACTTGGATTACTATGCAGTGGAGAAATATTCTGAGCTTAACTTTTTTTTTCCCTGCTCCCTGAAAGCATGGCACAAGAGAAAAGTATTTGGGTCAAAGGACTTTTTAACTTTTATATATTTTAATAAATCATGTTCTTTGTTCTACTAAACCCAAAGTTTTTGTAGGCAGGCAATATTGCATGATCACGGAACACATAAATCAAAACTCTGAGTCATAATGTTGCCTCTGACCCTGATTTAGTGAGACAAAGTCAGCAAAGAAGAGAATGATTTTCCTGCTTCCTGGAGATGCATATGCTTCTTTAGTTCATGTCCCTTTGTTAACCCTTTTATGCTTTCCTGTTTTGTAACCTAGTTGATGGAATGGAATGTAGTTTTTAATTCCATTTTTATTATACCAACCAAATGATTAGCTAGTCTAAACACGACTTCAGTAGGCATCTTTCAAATTAACTAATGTACTTGCAAATGGAAGTGTTTTCTTGCCTTGCTTAAATATCTCAGGTTTAAGAATTAAGCAAGTAAAACAGATTTCCTTGAAGTTTTGTTTTTTTTTTTATGTTCAAGGGTATAATAGTTTTTATTATTGTTTAAAAAGCTAGGAGTTACCATAGTACAGTCGCATACTCTAGCATAGAACACTGACTTTCAAGTCAGATCTGTGCTTGAATCCCTGTCCCACAACTTGCCATGGGACTCTAAGTTACTAAATTTCTGAAATTAATCTTTAAGATGAAGATAGTAAAACCTACATCACTGGACGATTATGGGTATTAAATAAGATGATATATGTAAATTCCACATAGTAAGCACTCAATAACCCATAACAATTATGATTACATTTTTAAGTTTGGAAAATTCTTGGAAAGAGTTCTAGACCTTCTTGATGACTTCTAAAAGAATAGACTATTTCATCTTTATTCTAAATTTCTATTTGGATCATTAGATTTCAAACTTCCTCAAAATAACTTGCCCAAGATAAACATGTAGCATTTATTCTACCACAGCCTTCTGAAACTCCAAGGAGTTGACCACATGAAACAAAAAACCAATCTGCTTTCCATATATAGTAGGAATGACAAATACCAAAAATTAAAAGTATTTTTCTTGCCTGCCTTATTTGTTTATTGTAAGGATCAAATGAAATAATGTATGTGATATTGTTATATAAAACTTCAAGCATTATCACACAAAGACAAAATATAGTATCAGTATTACAACTACTAATATTACCATTAGCTACTAATTTTTTTTTTTTTTTTTTTTAGACAGGGTCTCACTCTTGTTGCCTGGGCTGGAGTGCAGTGACGCAATCACAGCTCACTGCAACCTTGACTTTGCGGGCTCAGATGATTCTCCCACCTCAGCCTCCGAAATAGCTGAGACAACAGGGGTGTGCCACCGTTCCCAGCTAATTTTTGTATTTTTTATAGAGAAGTGGTTTCACCATGTTGTCCAGGCTGGTTTCAATCTCCTAGGTTCAAGCTATTAAGCTATTTACCCTTCTTGGTCTCCCAAAGTTCTGGGATGACAGATGTGAGCTGTCAAACAGGGCCAGTTACTAATTCTTGTGTACTCATATGCCATTTTGCTAATGTTTTACATACAGTCTTATTTGATCTTCACAAAAAACTTGTAAGGTAGATATTTAACCTCATTTTACAGTTGAAGATACAGAGAACAGGGCTAATCAAGATTTAATTCCAGAACTCTGAGTTAAAAGTCCATATTCTCAATCACTGTACTACTACTCTACTTCTAATAATGTAAGCGGGCTGTGAAACAGAACATAAAATCCATTTAAAATTAATCTTGGTGTCTCATTTGTTATTTCAGTCATTTTTCTAGACTATCAAATTATATGAATTATTACATTATTTGAAAGTGTGAATATTATTTTTTGTTTTATTTTATTTTTTAACTTTTAGGCTTGGGGGCACATGTGAAGGTTTCTTACATAGGTAAACACATTTCACAGGGGTTTGTTGTACATATTATTTCATCATCCAGGTATTAAACCCAGTACCCAATGCTTTTCTTTTCTGCTCCTCTCCCTCCTGCCACCCTCCAACCTTCAAGTAGACCTGAGTCTCCGTTGTTTCCTTCTTTGTGCTTGTAAGATCTTATCACTTAGCTCCTACTTGTAAGTGAGAACATGCAGTATATGGTTTTCTGTTCCTGCATTAGTTTGCTAAAGATGATTGCCTCCAGCTCCATTCATATTTCCACAAAATATGTGAGCTCATTCTTTTTTTATAGCTGCATAATATTCCATGGTGTACCTGTACCACACTTTCTTTATTTAATCTATCGTTGATGGGCATTTACGTTGATTCCATGTTTTTGCTATTGTGAATGGTGCTGTGATGAACATTTGTGTGCATGTGTCTTTGTGGTAGATGATTTATATTCCTCTGAGTATAAACCTAGTAATGAGATTATTGGGTGAAATGATAGTTCTGTTTTTAGCTCTTTGAGGAATTGCCGCACTGTGGTTGAACTGATTTACACTCCCACCAACAGTGTATAAGTGTTCCCTTTTTCCTACAACCTTGTCGACATCTGCTATTTTTTGATGTTTTAATAATAGTCATTTTGACTGGTGTGAGATGGTATTTCATTGTGGTTTTGATGTGCATTCTCTAATGATCAGTGATATTGAGCTTTCTTCATATGCTTGTTGGCTGCATATATGTCTTCTTTTGAAAAGTGTCTGTTCATGTCCTTTTCCCACTTTGTAATGGTGTTGTTTTTCTCTTGTAAATTTGTTTAAGCTCCTTATAGATGCTGGATATTAGACCTTTTTCAGATGCATAGTTTGCAAATATTTTCTCCCATTGTGTAGGCTGTCTGTGTACTCTGTTGATAGTTTCTTTTGCTGTGCAGAAGCTCTTAAGTTTAATTAGATCTCACTTGTCAATTTTTGCTTTCATTGTGATTGCTTTTGGTATCTTTGTCATGAAGTCTTTGTCTGTTTCCATGTCCAGGATAGTATTGCCTAGGTTGTCTTCCAGGGTTTTTATGGTTTGGGGTTTTACATTTAAGTCTCTAATCCATCTTGTGTTGATTTTTGTATATGGTATAAAGAAGGGGTCTAGCTTCAGTCTTCTGCATATGGCTAGCCAGTTATCCCAGCACCATTTATTGAATAGAGAGTCTTTTCCCCTATTGCTTATTTTTTCAGCTTTGTTGAAGATTAGATGGTTGTAGATGTACGGCCTTATTTCTGCAGTCTCCATTCTGTTTCATTGGTCTCTGTGTCTGTTTTTGTATCAGTACTATACTGTTTTGGTTACTGCAGACCTGTAGTATAGTTTGAAGTGGGGCAGTATGATGCCTCCAGCTTTGTTCCTTTTGCTTAGGATTACCTTGGCTATTCAGGTTCTTTCTTGGTTCCATATAAATTTTGAAATAGTTTTTTTCTAGTTCTGTGAAGAATGTCATTGGTAGTTTGATAGGACTAGCATTAAATATGTAAATTGCTTTGGGCAGCATAGCCATTTTAATGATATTGATTCTTCCTATCCATGAACATGGGATGCTTTTCCATTTGTGTCTTCTCTGATTTCTTTGAGCAGTGTCTTGTAATTCTCATTGTAGAGATCTTTCACCTTCCTGGTTAGCTATATTCCTAGGTATTTCATTCTTTTTGTGGCAATTGTGAAGGAGATTGTCTTCCTGATTTGGCTCTTGGCTTGGCTGTTCTTGGTGTATAGAAATTTAGTGATCTTTGTATGTTGATTTTGTATATTGCAACTTTGCTGAAGTTGTTTATCAGCTGAAGGAGATTTTGAGCTGAGACTATGAGGCTTTTTAGATATAGAATCATGTGTCTGCAAGCAGGGATAGTTTGACTTCCTCTCTTCCTATATGAATGCCCTTTATTTCTTTCTCTTGCCTGACTGCTCTAGCTAAAGTGAGATTATTATTATTAAATTATTTGAAAGTATCACTAAACACAGAGAGTATTATTAGACAATAATTCTATTTTAAGCTTATATGTACAAATGTTATTTATACTCTTTCAAAAATGTTTTATGCTGAAAAAACACAATACAGAAGTTTCTGACTTTAATTATCTGTGTGCTGCTTGAGAGCAAAAAAAAAGATACTGGTAAGATTGTGGGTCTGAAACCAAAAAAAAATAAGTTCTGTGGTATCTACTTCTCAAATTATTTAATTTAATGTAAGCTGAGGGCTTGTAAGGCTAATATTTCTGTCACAGACTTTACATACATCTAGACTGACAATGGCCTCAGGGACTTTGTACATTCAAATATAGAAGAAAAAAGCTTTTTTTAAATGTTAGCTGCACTGACATGGAGACTTGATAAAAACTTAATGTGTTGCATTACACAAGCAGAAAAAGAAATACAAATAATGGAACAGCAATAAAACTCCATCTTTACACTTATGTGCTTATTTCCGATTATAGCATACATTCAAATTAAACCACACACTAAATATATACCCAAGGTTACTTTTTAAAAGTGAAGTTAAATGCATTAAAAAAGAATGATGGACTTTACCTCCTTCTCTTTGAACTATGTGATAGAGATGGACATTGTGTAGGATACATTCCAGATCTTGGTCTGTACAACCTTTATCATGCATATCATCCACTGAATCAGGGTAAATGACTTGATCGCGAAGACTTCCAAGAGACATATATGGCCTGTAAAACACCAAGCACACAAGAATCCTAGTGGAAAGTCATGATAACTTACTCAGTGTGACATCTTGGTAGTCTGAAAACATCAGTGAAGACTTTAAACACTACATTTCCAGGATGATATTTGTTACCTGGTGATGAGTACTTCTCCCTCAGGCACTGCTAAACGATACAATTATGTTTACATAAAAACTTACTGGCACATGGACACAAGAAAAGCTTCTCTAAGAAATCATCTGACATTTCTTTTTTCTAAAAAATTTTATTTTATTTTATATTTTGTAGAGACAGGGTCTTGATATGTTTCCCCAAGCTAGTCTCAAACACCTGCCTCAAGTGGTTCCTCCTAACTTGGCCTCGCAAAGCACTGGGATTACACTTGTAAGCCACAGAACCCAGCCACATTTAACATTTTCAGCAGAAAAATACTGTATATACTTTGTTTCACTGTATTTGATAAATATTGATTCTGTAATTCATCTATAATTATTTGGGTTACATATTATGCAATTTGGGTTTTGACCCAGCAATCTGAACAAACAAAACAAAAAAATGCAATTCATAGTAAGAAAAACACAAATTAAAACTACATTGAGTTTCTTGCTTTTCAGATTGGCAAAAATTCGACAACTTGATAACTCACTCCACTGACAGGCCTATGGGTAAAGGAGTGTTCTCATACTACAGTGAAAATGCAGAATCATACAACTCTTACAGAGGGGATTTGGAAAACTGACAGAGCATTTGCCCTTTGACCCACTTCTTGGAATTTACTCTGAAAATATACTTCTAAAAATACAAAAAAAGATGCATGCAGTTATTCATTACAACTTATTTGTAATAGCAAAATATTGAAATGCAACATAAATACCCATACAAAGAAGACTGATGGAATAAACTATAGTACATCCACTATGCAGCTATAAAAGAAAGGATGAGGAAAACCTCTACAAACTGATATAAAGTGATTTCTATAATATATTGTTAAGTTAAAAAGCAAAATGCAAAAGTAGACTTATAGCAGGGTTTCTCAACAACGGCACTTTGGCTTATTGAACCAGATAATTGTTTGTTGTCGAGGGCTACCCTGTGTATAGTAGGATGTTTAGCATTATACCTGATGTCTACCCACTAGATGTCAGTAGCACCCCTTCCTGTAGTGAACAAAAATAATTGTCTCCAGATATTGCCAAATATCTCTGGGGGACAAAATCTTCCCAGTTGAGAACCACTTCTATGTAAAAAGAAAGCAAAATGAAGTATAGACATACCCATTTATATTTAAAAAAGGAAACACAGGAAGAGTAAACCTGAAACTAGTGAAGTTGGTTAGCTACAGGAGGTGGGAGGAACAAGGTGGAATGGACAGGCAGGAAAAGGCCTAAGTATCCTTTCTATTAATAAAGTTTTTACTTTTGGAATCCCTCAAAGTGTTACTATTCAATAAATAAACAAAATTAAACCAACAAGAATGAAGGAAGAAATCTTAAAATTGAATACAAACAGAAACAATTTAACTGAACAGTATATCCAAAGGATAAAGTAACCACACAGCGAGGGGGATGGAGGTGGGGATGAATTAATCCATGTGACTTTTGAACTTGGCTACATAATTTCAGTCAAAGACAGAAAGAATCATGTGGAAATCTTGAAGCTTACTTGCAAATTTATCTTTGGTAATGATATAGGGGTAGCAATTCTGAAACCATTTTATGTGTATTGTAGGATTGGTTAAGTAAATAAATGGTTTGGTAATGTTAGGAGCAAGGGTTCTCTCTGTGGAAGAAGAAAGACACAAACATACTATGTGGGAAGGCAAGAGAAAAACTCTACTATTTAATTTGAATTTGAGTATCAGTATGAATTTATGATTTTTAATAAAAAAATTCTAGTCCTATCTACATCTGGAACATTCTAATATTATCCTTTGTGAAGCATACATCATTTCAACAATGCAATAAATTCAATTGTGGACCCAAAAAGATCCATCTTAATCCAGACCCCCCCCATATCTGTAAATGAAACCTTATTTAGAAACAGAGTCTTTGCAGATTTAATTAAAGTTCTTGAGACAAGATCATCCTGGATTAACCAGATGAGCCCTAAATCCAATAAATGCCCTTATCAAATGAGAAGAAACCCAGGAAAGAAAAGAAAGCCACATGGAGACAGAGATGGAAGTTATGGTGCCACAAACCAAGGAATGCTTGGCACCACCAGAAGCTGGAAAAGAGGCAGGAAATAATTCTTTCCAAGATACTTCAGAGGGTGTGGATTGCCAATACTTTGACTTCTGGTATTCAGAAATGTGAGAAAATAAATTTCTGTTGTTGAAACCAGCAAGTGTTCGGTAATTTGTAGCCCTTAGAAACTAACACAAGTAGTATTTCTGTAAAAAGTTCATAACCTGAATCACATCATGCAGAAACTATCAGACAAACCTAAATTGAGGTATTCTCTTAAAAAAAAAATGCAGTAGTCTTGCACTCTTTAAAAATATCAATGTCATAAAAAATAAAGAAATGCTGAGAAATTCTTCTGAATAAAACAAACTGTAATAAATAGACATGGCAACTACATGCAGTGCAAGACAATGCATTGGGAAAAACAAGTTGCTCTAAAGTACAATGTTATGACAATTGCCAAAATTTGAATATGGACTGTACTTTAGATATTAATATTATATCAATGTCAAATTTCCTTAATTTGATAAGTATACTGTAGTTACCTAAGAGAATATCCCTATTCTTTGAAAACATACCCTAAATTAGTTAGGGGTAAAGATTTATGATTACTGCAAATTGATTAAAAAATATAAGGTGTATATTGTGTGTGTGTGCCTGGACAGAGAAAGAGAAGGAGAGATTTTAAAATACAAAATGTGTTTTATGGATGAATTATCTACCTATTTTCCCACGGTACACAATATCTACCTATTTTCCTATGGTACACAAGCCATTAGATTGAAGGATAGACAGCACAAGCTTATTTTATAATATATTTAATTATTATTTGAATTCAAAATGTTTGTATTTTACTCGTACATGTGTATGTTCATATAAGAAGATTTTGCAATGAAATCATTACAAATATAAGGAATCTCTGGTCTTTTTTTTTTTTTTTTTTTGGAGACAGAGTTTCACTCTGTCACCCAGGCTGGAGTGCAGTGGCCCAATCTTGGCTCACTGCAAGCTCTGCCTCCGGGGTTCATGCTATTCTCCTGCCTCAGCCTCCCGAGTAGCTGGGACTACAGGCGCCTGCCACCATGCCCAGCTAATTTTTTGTATTTTTAGTAGAGATGGGGTTTCACCATGTTAGCCAGGATGGTCTTGATCTCCTGACCTCGTGATCCGCCCGCCCCAGCCTTCCAAAGTGCTGAGATTACAGGCGTGAGCTATCGCGCCTGGCCTGATCTTGTTTTTAAATTGAGATATAGTTCACATATTATACAATTCACCCTTTGAAAGCATAAAATTCAGTGGTTTTTAGTGTATTCGCAAGGTTATGTAAACATCACCACTGATTCCAGATCATTTTCTTCACTCCAGAAAAAAACCCCATACCCAACAGCAGACATTACCTATTCCTCCTTCCTCTCAACCCCTGGCAACCATTAATCTATTTTCTGTCTCCATGGATTTGCCTGTTGTGGACATCTCAAATATATGGAACCATACAATATGCAGTCCCTTGTGACTGCCTTTTTTCCATTAGTATAATGTTTTCAGGTTCATCCATGCTGTAGCATGTAACGGTTCCTTTTTTTTAGCTGAATAATATTTCACTGTAGGCCATATTTGAATAATCCACTCATTGGGTGAGGGATATTTCAGTTGTTTTCACTTTTTTGTGTTATGAATGATGGATATATGCCAATGAATGAAAATACTGAAGCATATAATTTTTAGAGAAATCGCCAGACTGTTTTTCCAAAGTGGCTATACCATTTCTGGTCACATTTCTTGCATCATATCTCTCTCCAAGGCTTTCCCTCCTGCCCTGTTCTTTATTTTTTCCTCTCCAGTCTAACTTTATTTAAAAAATAGGATACATAGTTATTTGTTTGGGTAGATTGTCTTAAGCACTCATATAATATGACATTATCTTAAATTAATATCATATAATAATAGCATAAAATAGAAATTAGTCATTAGAGCCACTGAACAGTTTTAATTAGGTACTCTGAGTCTACTCAGAGGAAGAAATACATAGAATCTCAGGGGAGAGTTCTTTTGCTGCCTTCCAGGGTGACATCAGCTCCAACTTAATATGAACCAGAAGCACAGATATTCTCCTCCTGTAGCATAAAACCCCTATGTTATTAGGTCCCAAGAGTAGCCATGACACAATACACAACTGAGACCACAGTGATAAAAATACATCAGTGCATTCATTTCACATGCGTTTCTATAGGATTCTACCAGAAAATTTGATTAATTGGCATATTTGACAATGAAATTCGGTTTTATATCTATATTTCAGAAAAAGCAAGCACTATAGAATCATGATTGTGATAACTGGTTTTGGAGAAATGATTCTGGGGATTCATTGTAATATCACCCAAATTCCAAACTAGTACCTCATTTGTAAAACAACTTATTTTAATAATTTCATTTGTTATGAGGACTAAATGAAGGAGTGGGTTTTTATGAAGCTAAGTGAAGCAATGTACTCAGATCACTTATTATAGTACAGGCACATAGTAGGCACTCAATAAATGGCATTATGAAGACAAATAAGTTCATTTCTACTTATGCTTATGTTCTCTACTTAGGCGAAAATGTAACATCTTAAAAAAGAATGAATAAAAAAGATTTCTATTAAGCCAGACAAGATACTGGTGGTTTTTATTCCATAGTAAATTTTTATTGTTCTTGACATGATTAAGAATTAAGTACCTAGATATGTAGATTTTAGATTATATTCTGTTAAGTACTCATGAGAATACCTCGTTCACCTAGAAGCATTTTTAAAAAACTACTTGGAACACCATGTATTAATAGTTTACTGGAGCAATTTATGGGGCCTCAAAAGTATCAAAATGTTTCAGGATGCCAAGTGTTTTCTTTGTAACAGGAATTTGGAGAAGCAAAACTGTGTAATTTCTTCAAAAGTTTAGTTTAATACTATTTTTAATTTCCTAGGGCCTTTTGAAATCAGACAGTTTTCTTTAATGAACAGATATGACATTTTTCTCATAAGAGATTTTAATTATAAGGCAAAGCAAAATAATTAAATTATGGTTTTGCAATGCTTAATTTCTTATTGAATTTATAAAAGCCTAATAATATCTTAAATATATACTCCTGTAATTAAACAAATCAAACCAAAACAAAAAAAAGAAAAAAATTTAGCTACCTTTTAAAAAAATGTAATCAGGACAAGATTTCAATAGAATGCCAAGTCATAATATGATGCTAAAAGAACTGCAAATGTGCCCACATTATTTGTTATCTGAGGTTTTTTTTTTTTTTTTTTTTGAGACAGAGTCTCGCTCTGTCGCCCAGGCTGGAGTGCAGTGGCACAATCTCGGCTCACTGCAAGCTCCGCCTCCCGGGTTCACTCTTTTCTCCTGCCTCAGCCTCCCGAGTAACTGGGACTATAGGCACCCTTCACCACGTCCGGCTAATTTTCTGTATTTTTAGTAGAGACAGGGTTTCACCATGTTAGCCAGGATGGTCTTGATCTCCTGACCTCGTATTCTGCCCGCCTTGGCCCCCCAAAGTGCTGGGATTATAGGCATGAGCCATTGCGCCCGGCCCTATCTGAGCTATTGTTATTTAAATAATGTAGCAAATTATAAAAATTGCTCACTTTGAAAACTGATGTGAATGAGAATGTTGATGAATATATATAAAAATATTCATAAGCTTATATATTTATGGAGGACTCATCAAATATTGTTTTATTACATTTCAATTTTCTGTCAATTATTGTTTTATGATCATGTGAAATGGTGAAAATAATACATTCTATATATGTTTGATGTACATAGCAACTAATGACACTTAGGGTATTATTAATATAATGATTTTAAAATATTATTATAATGTTTAAGCCACCACTGAATTCTCTGGGGAGACTGTGTCAAAAAAATTCGGGATGACATTTACTCAATTTGAAAACACAAGGAAATGGAGGACCCTATATCCAATGTTTATATAATTAATTTGCATGTGATTCTCTTTCCAGCTCAAAGGTCTAGAATTTAACATTTTGAGTCAGTTCGTTTCTGTAGTCCTACCAAAGTTATACATAATAGATAAGCACTCAAAGTGCCCTTTACTAAACTTTCCTTTCCAGATATATACACCTATTCAGGTAATCTTCTAAATATTTCAGGTAGGTCAATTACCACATCACAATGTTACTGGCTCACTGGCTCTGGCTCATTAAAAAGGAGATCATGCAACATATCTAACATAAGCAACAGAAGAAATGGTCAGATTGCTCCTAATTAGTAGCTTTCAAAAAAGAAACATTGACTATTTTTAATTTACTTTCTGTAAGTAAAACCCAGAATCATCTCTACATGTTATGGAAAAGAAAGCAGAATAAATCCATAGGTGTCAAAGATCATTTAACAAATAATCCTTATTTAAACAATTATAATAATTGTTTTTTCTTGGGAATCTAAAATTCTTTCAAATGTATACAGAGTTAAAATTCAGTTACAATAGTAAAATTATTTGAGATAAAATTCATTCCCCATGATTATGGTTTTTTTATAGTTGTGTTACTAATGTCTCAAGGTACTTTTATACTTTGCATTATATTCCCACTTTTCTGCATTAACATTTAAGTAATCTGACAGTGATGACTTTTTTGGTAAAATGTGTTGATGTTTGTTAGAGTTACTTTTTTATTATTCTCTAAGACAAAGCTACAAAGAAGGGGAAAGCATTGAGAAGTGTTAGTTATATCTTTGTGCTTGGAGCCTCTGAATGACACAAAATTCTAAATATTTCTTAAGTTGAGAGCAAAAGACCAACTCAAATCCAGAGGAGGAAAGTGTAACATGAAAGGTCTATATACAGAGGAAACAAAATTCTTAAAATAATAGTATAAAATTTAATTGGAACAATAGTGATAAAAATTTTTCAACAATGTTAACTGTATTTAAGGCATGAGATGTGTTAAGTTTAAGAATAATGTACCACTAAGTACTGTTGTGTTGTCATAGCAATAAGAAGTTAGCAATCTGAAAGGCATAAAATTTAGCTAACAATAATTCGTATAACTATACATGCTGGAGCCAATCATGGCATCAGGTTTTTTCATGCATAGAAAGAACTAGATTTGGGTCATTTATAATATTCTTTAAAAAAATGTGATAATAAGAAATATTCAAGTGAAAATAGACATTTACTATTACTTAAATTATATCTTTTGGATAAGATATTTCTAGGTTCCAAAATAGAGATGAGAATAGCCTCTTAAGAGCAGGGAAAAGGTTTATTTCCAAGTAAAAAAAATAATATTAGGCCAGGTGCAGTGTCTCATGCCTGTAATCCCAGTACTTTGGGAGGCCAAGGTGGGTGAATCACCTGAGGTCAGGAATTTGAAACCAGCCTGCTCAACATGGTGAAACCCGTCTCTACTAAAAATACAAAAATTAGCCAGGTGTGGTGGGTGGCACACACCTGTAATTCCAGCTACTTGGGAGGCTGAGGCACGAAAATCTCTTGAACCCTGAGGACAGAGGTTGTGATGAGCCAAGATTGTGCCACTGCACTCCAACCTGGGTGATAGATTGATACACTGTCTCAATAAATAAATAAATAAATAAATAAATAAATAAATAAAATTAGTGGAAGGATTATTAAAGTATTGCTAAGCTGTTAAAAATGCAAATTCTCTAAAAGTCAACTTTAAGAGTATTTATCATTATATCAGATTATCATTTAAATTGCTGATATTTGACCTATAAAAATTGCAGTTCCATATGGTTTAATGTAATAATACTCATAAAATGAGAAAAACTTTTGAGTGAGAAGGGAGTTGTTTTCATTATTAGTTTTATAAATGAGCCCTCAGAAAGTTAAAGATTTTAAGATGTATCTTTAGCATTTTTCCCAGCAATAGAAAGCTATGGAAATTTGTGTTTACATTTATTAAAAGATTTAAAAAAAACTGAACTGTACCAACTACTACACAGGAGGAACTAAAATGTACAAGCTATATTTCTGTCAACTGACTGCCCAAAGTTATTTATACAAAGGTTACCTGGCTGTAAGTCTAACAGTCAGAAAGTAAGGAATAGAAGTCAATTTGCTACAGCAATGCTACTAAGCCTTCCTTGTGGTGAAAATAATTTTCTAAAAAAGGACATGTTAAATGACAGATATTTATCCTCATCATAAAGAGGATTTTGCAACATACCTACTGCAAGCAGCAAAATAAATAGATTGCTCATAATTAGTGTAAGGTACCAGACTGACTTGGCAGTAGAAACCAAATCTATGGAGACGTTCATTCATTCATTCAATCACTTATCAGATATTTATTGCACAATTACGATATATTTACTAGGATCCTGCCAGTGCTATACAGAGACATGTGGATGCCTTTTCTAGCATTTAATCTATAAAAGTTTGTTCAACAGTGACTCAACATGGGCAAAGTCTGTTCCAGTACAACCCCTATTCCCCAAACCAGATTTCTTTGCTTTGAGGGCAGCAGGACAATGGATATGTAACCTACATATACATTGGCACAGTACATAGGTATAGAGTTCTGTGAGAAGCTCTGGATTAAGCCACATCACATTCCTCCTTTATTCCAGTGGCTTTTATAGACCCATATTCCACTCAGCCAGTGGTCTGCTAACCTGCCTCTTTCTTAAATAAACACACTCCTTGTCCTCAAGAGGTGCACCCTGTTTGCCTTTTGGCAGCTAGATATTCATCAAGAATCTACAGGTCCAAAAGCTAGAGACCTATAGGAAAAATGAGATTAAGATATTTAAAATAGCATTCCCCAGATTCTTGCTTAGATCCTTTTCCAGACCACATCCTCATTTTTATTTTTTTTTTTTATTTATTTTTTTTTTTTTTGAGACGGAGTCTCGCGCTGTCACCCAGGCTGGAGTGCAGTGGCCGGATCTCAGCTCACTGCAAGCTCCGCCTCCCGGGTTCAGGCCATTCTCCTGCCTCCGCCTCCCGAGTAGCTGGGACTACAGGCGTCCGCCACCCCGGCTGGCTAGTTTTTTGTATTTTTTAGTAGAGACGGGGTTTCACCGTGTTAACCAGGATGGTCTCGATCTCCTGACCTTGTGATCCGCCCGTCTCGGCCTCCCAAAGTGCTGGGATTACAGGCTTGAGCCACCGTGCCCGGCCCACATCCTCATTTTTAAAATCTGAGATCTTGGATAAAAAGAAAAAAAGCAAGGATCTTACTGAGAATACTTTACCAGCACCCTTTCTTTCCTCCATAGAGAAAAGAGGCAAATCAGTTCTTCTGACCTGATCTCATGTGCTTTCTAGTTAATAGTCATCATCTGGTTTTATATGTGTGGGTTAAACAATGTTGATATATAACATAGAGTTCCCTGATCCCTACAAAGAAGAAATCTTGGATTTGGAAGTCATTCATATAGAAACAATAGAAAATGGAACGTCATAGTTTTTATTTTTTTGGCTTATTTTTATGTTTATTCTTTTGAGATAGCATCTCACTCTATTGCCCAGGCCAGAGTGCAGTGGTACAGTCATGGCTCACTGCAGCCTCAACTTCCCAGACTCAAGCAATCCTCCCACCTCAGCCTCTTAAGTCGCTGAGACTATAGGCAAGTACCACCATGCCCGGCTAGTTTTTTATTGTTTGTATTGACAGGGTCCCCCTATGTTGCCAGGGCTAATCTGAACTCCTGGCCTCAAGTGATTATCCAACCTCAGCTTCCCAAAGGGCTGGGATTACAGGCATGAGCCACCAGGCCCAACCCAGAACTTCATATTTTAAAATATCCAAAAGGCTTATTTGGTGCAAGTACTTCTTAGTGCACAGGACAGTTGTGTCAATGTATCAAGCCCTTTCTGCAGAACTTCCTGAAACTAAACACAGTCTTCACTCTGTTGCAAGAAACAATCTCTTTTTGATGACGTAAAGGGTAAGTCACAATTTTTTTATGCCATAATGCATCCTGAAAATTAAGGTTTGCTTGTTTTATATCTCAACAAGAATCCTAATTTAAAATTAAGGGACTATTTTTGAAAAATTCTTTAAATATTTATAGAGAAATGAATTTTAGAAGAATAGGAAAGAGTAGAGAATATAATTCAATTTGAAATGAATTGAACACCATTACATTTTTTAAAATTTCACTTTCATATGAGAATATAGCTTCTTTCATCTTAACATATCTGAATGATGGCCAAGTACCTATGCTAAAATGTATGTTAAAATTGACTTAATTGCCCTGTACATCCAGGATTGTGAAGACCTCTGCCTCCAAACCACAGTTTGATATTAGTACAGATCAGCACACCAAGAAAACAACGTTAGCTGGCAATACTTGCAAGGTCAGGATAAAGAGTAGTAATTTTTCATACACATGCCCCTGTTGATACCAATAAGGCAAAATGACGTTAGGGTAAGGCACACCTGAGTTCATATTCTAGCTCCAGTATTTATCCACTGGAGGACTTAAACCTCTTTTTCTCACAAAATAGGGAACTGATACCAACTTTATAGGTTGTCATACAGAAAAATAAGAAACTTACATAATATATGTAGAACTGTGACTAGCACACACTAATTGTTTGACACATTGTTAATTATAAAAAATAACAATGCCCTAGAGACGCTCAATCCTGGTTCAAGATGCCGAGGACCCATCAGTTATCTCAAGAGGTCACAACATTCTCAAGATAAAATCAATTTTAATTCACGTAATTTTTAAACCACACACACTATATCATTAAAGGGAAGAAGCGGCAATGCCATCAAAGAAAATATGGATATCAAATAAAGATATCAAAGAAAACATAAATATACTAGTACTTGTAAAGGCTGAGATTTCATGTCATAGCTCTTCTTCCTTAGAAAAACAGTTGAAGAATACAATGGCCAGGTACAGTGGCTCATGCGTTTAATCCCAGCACTTTGGGAGGCCAACGCGGGTGGATCACTTGAGGCCAGGAGTTCAAGACCAGCCTGGCCAACACGGTGAAACCCCGACTCTACTAAAAACACAAAAATTATCTGGGTTTGGTGGTGGGTGTCTGTAATCCCAGCTACTTGGGAAGCTGAGGTGGGATGATCACTTGAGGCCAGGAGTTCAAGATTAGGCCTGGCAACATAGGAATACCCTGTCAGTACAAATAATAAAAAATTAGCCGTGCATGGTGGTACCATGGTGAACCCAGGAGGTGGAGGCTGCAGTGAGCTGAGATTGCGCCACCGCACTCCAGCCTGGGTGACAGAGTGACGCTCTGTCTCAAAAAAAGAAAAAGAAAAAAGAAAACGGTTAAGAATACAGACATTTTTGAAAAGTGAAGACAAATTATAAAGAAAGATATTTTGTTATTCCTCAGAAAATTGGGAAAGTAATAGAGACTTTATTATGATTATCTGAGAAAATATTTAAGATAAAAAACAGTAGGGTTTTTTTCATCATAAGAAGATGCTTAAATAAGATAATCTTATTAATCTGAAAATGATAGGCAGTGAGTACAGAAGATTTGTATTCAAAGACTTGGTATAGTCTAACTCTGGCTCTGAAATTCCATATAATGCTAAGTAAAGTCTATAATCCCTTTGAAATTCAATTTAATTACTTAAAAATACTCTATTTAGCATAACTTATGCAGAAAATAATTAATATGTATTATTCATGCATAACAAGATAGAAATAAAGTTATTATCTATATTTAATTTCCTATACAATCTAATTAGTGATATTACCATTCCTGCTTACAATCAAATTTAAGACTTTTATGTTGCATAAAATGTTTTTATGTTGCATAAAACTTTAAAATGTGATTCATAACTTTATTTATTAAGTAGTATTTATATATAATCAAGGAGATAAAGTAACATGGTACTTGAGCATACAACCCTGGGAATGAAGTAGTAGTTAATAGCTAGAAGTAAACACATATTGAGCTGATAAGTAAAATGTTACTCATAATTTCAGAACATCTTCTGTAAAAAGGAAACAAAAAATAATGAGTGTTGAGGACGCAAAAGCTACCGTCATCTTTTATTATGCTTTTTCAGAAGCAATTTAATATATAAAATTGTGTCACTTACTTCTAGAGAGCAGATTGAGCTCCTTAGCGAGAGACTGGGAAAATGGCAAACATCCAAAGTACTAAAAAAAACTTAAAAAATTAAATCAAAGAACTTCAGCTAAAAGAAACAGCGCAGCAATGAGTAAGGACCGAGAGGATGAGCACTATTATTTCCAGTATGTACTGATGACTTCTTATTAGTGGGGATGAGTCTAATAAATGCTTTCTTTTCTCAGCATCATGTGTTAGAGGAGAGTAGGAAAGAACAGTATGCTATCCAAAAGTGTCCAAAAAAACCAAAAACTTCTGCTTACTTGAATCTGTGGTATTTCTTACCTATTTAGAAATTTGAGAAACTGATGCAATCCATGGCAACTGTTCAAATCCTGAGTTACTTTCAAAACTCAGGTCAAATTGACACACTGTTCTATTTTTTCCTCATTTTGAACATCCATAGCATTTCTTGCCTTTCTTGAGGCACTTATTTCTGGTTTTTATTTCAGTTAGGTGAATGTTTTTATTTATAACTAAATGATACATGAACATCATAATGAGACTATATCCTAATTATTGTCTATCCTAAAAAGACTAAATGAAAAAAATTGTATTTCTCTGACATGAAGCACAATACTCCAGCTATTTCTCCCCCTTTTTCTTTTTCTTTCTTTTAAAAAAAATTTGATCAGATTTAATTCTATACTTATAATCCTTCTTTCACTTTCCTAACCTTTTGCTTCTCAGACTCCAAAGTCATGGATGGGCAGAAGTTTATACAAGTTACCTTTTTGTACACCATTATGGGAAGCCTGAATCTATTTCAGATCTTGTGGGCCTTAGTATTTGGGTCTGTATAGTAAGTCTGAATAGTAAGAATTATGATTAAAATTTCTTTTTCAAGATATTTCTGCCAAGGAAGGGTAGGTAGTAAGAGCATAAGTGTTAGAATTACATGGTGGGTTGGTGCCCATGGTGGAATTGTTTCCAGGACCCCAGAAAACACTAAAATCCACAGATGCCTTTATATAAAATGGCCATAGTATTTGCACATAACCTACACATATCCCCTTATATACTTTAAATCATGTTTAGATTACTTATAATACCTACCACAATACAAATACTATGCATTGGTTTTCTGTTTGTATGATTTTTTATTGTTATGTTGGTGTTTTTAGTGTTTATTTTTAAAATATTTTTTATTCATGGTGGGTTGAATCCAAGGATGTGGAAGCTGCAGATACGGAGGCCCGACTGTAATGTGATGTATGCAAATTATCTTCTGGAGTATTATTTTTAAAAACTAGTACAAAAGAAAGCAAGATTTTGCTCTGAGCAAAATATATTTTGTCAGCAAATATCCATTATCATCTAACTTTCTTCCTTCCCTCCTTTCCTCTGTTGCTTCTCTCCCACTCTCTCTCTACTCCCAACTCCCACTAAATATTCCAATTTATTATTTTGGTGATTGTTAGCATACTATAAAATTTTGTTAGCAGGTGAACAAAATAAACAATAAAAGGGTGGGTTTAGGGCTGTCATGGATGAAGACAGAAACTTACCAGGGGATTAGGAAGTAACAAATAGACCATAAATTAGTGGATTTGTGAAAGTGAGAGCAGGGAATCGCAAATCTCTCCTTAGGGATTGGGAAGACAGATAAACTGCAACAAGAATTGACAGAAGAAATTCAGGATCTATGTCCAAATGAAAGACTTTTCCTGAGGTCAGGTATGGCTAATATAGGAGAGAGCACTGGGTTTCAGTCATCACCTTAAGGAGTACATTCACATGGCTTAGAAACTCAAACAGCCTAAAATTTCCAGAATACTCATTTAAAGTATTAGCTGAGAAATACTAAGCATTTGAACATACACCATTCCATAGATTTAGAATGGTTAATCTACATTTTGATGAAACATTTCTTTCCAAAAATGTATCTGATGCTCCACTAATGATCATATGTCATCATTAATAAAGATAGGATAAGGGGAAGCTGTTTTGAAACTAATTTATCTGCCAACGTTTTTGTGTGTGTGTATTTTTCAACGAAAGCCAAGATTTTCTTTTATCTGGTTCTTATTATTAACACTGCTAAAATACTACATAACACTAGCTGAGAAAACATTGAGGTGGTTTTATAATTTCTTAGGAATTCAGGTTTCCAAGCTTATGAACTGAGCTATAGCAGCATTCTTTGTGAAGATTTGGTTAAAAAAATAAATTGCCTAATATAGTTAATTAGAACTTTTCCTTAGTGGTTCACTTCTTTCTTCTGTGCACTACATGACATCATTATAAATCTACTTTTACAAAATATACTCTATTTTTCTTCCATGGAAGTAACAATTAACATACATTCTGATCAATCCATAAAGAGATTCATCCTCTACCCAGAAGTCTTTCAATCACAAAAAGTGAATACAGGCGGATTATTGTAAAGGTCTGTTTTATGACTTGTGAAGTTCATACATAAGTCTCAATTCTATATTGAAATTTTATTTTTTTGCTGCTAAACTAGTAGTTAACTTATATTCAATTATTATGAATTAATGCAATAAGTTAGATTATATATAAATATATAATATATATTTTAATATATAAATATTTGTATACAAATATATTTATATTTATATATATTTGTGTGTGTGTGTGTGTGTGTGTGTGTGTGTGTGTGTATGGTGGAGTTTCACTCTTATTGCCCAGGCTGGAGTGCAATGGCGTGATCTCAGCTCACTGCAACCTCCACCTCCTGGGTTCAAGTGATTCTTCTGCCTCAGCCTCCCAAGTAGCTGGGATTACAGACATGTGCCACCATGCCCAGATAATTTTGTGTTCTTAGTAGAGATGGGGTTTCTCCATGTTGGTCAGGCTGGTCTCGAACTCCTGACCTCAGGTGATCCGCCCACCTCGGCCTCCCAAAGTGCTAGGATTACAGGCGTGAGCCACTGCACCCAGCCAGATTATAATATTTACTAATGAGAATATCAGAAGGCAGTTACCTACCAAAAAATATTTTGAAATACATTGCATAGCAGCTTTCTTTTACACCATAAACATATGTAAGATTATTTTTAAAATTTACTTGAAAAAATCAGCAGCTTTTAGAATGTAAGAAACAAAGACTACATTTAGATTCTCAGTTTACATATGCATTTAAATAAATCGTATGGTTTTTGCAAGGATAATGGTCCCATAAAACTTTCAACATATACCCAAATGTTCATGTTTCTAAAAGCCATAGAATCAAGGTAAATGACTTTTAACTGTAATTATTAAAATACATTTTAGCCTTAAAAGTAGAGTTCTCATTGTTATTTTTCTCCTTAACTAGATTGTGGTTGATTTATTTGCTTAGGCAACAGTAAATTTCCTAATTAAGAAAAAGTTTCCTAGTAATTTATGTTTGTTGCAAAGTAACATGGTCGAGTATCTCTGCAAGCAAAGGCTAGAATTTCTTCACTTTCGTATTCTCTGAAAATGTCTTATACTGTTCAGGTCAAAGTTATATACAACAACTATAGCTAAAAATATCTAATTTATTTATGTACTTTTACTTGCATAGAGAGAATCAAATTATATGATATAATAGAAAATTTTCTTCATAATTCTATGCCTTCTAACCTAAATAAAAAAGTAGTCAGCCAAGCATATTAATGTCTAAAACAGAAACTTTTGGCAGTATAATTTAGCTTTCAGAATCAGAATGTTTCCCAAAGGAATTGAAAGCATAGACAGAAAGGGACAATATTTCTGGTGTCACAAGATGTTATCTATTTTGTGTTAAATACAAATATCTATGTCATTGCTTATTTCCAGCATTTTCAGCCAATGCAGTTCTTCATTTTCCTATATTCCAGGCAGCTTCCTACTACCACCATAGGTCTTACTTTAAAGAAAAAAGTCCACAAAACCTCATCTGCCTAACTACTATGTCTGGTCTAAAAATTAGGCCAGTACACAGGATTGTACAGTACATTCAGGCAAAGGCACAGGGACAAAAGAGACATATGAGAGCACCATACTTGATGTGACTTTTATGTTTGTGTTTGTACTATACTTCCAGCCTAGGTGCTTGTTAGATTCCACAAAACAGTCCTCTGACATAGTAGGAGTGCCCTATGGAATGTCTATGTAACCAGGATGATGACAGATGGAAAAATTACTGGGTCCAATTAACATGAGGAAGTTCTTCAGACTTCATCTTCTCTTATCCACAATGAATATTCCAAATTCTCAGTGTATAACTTTTAATTTTAGACCTTTCTAATTGTTCTCAGGGAAGACGACAGCTAAAGAGCTCTGAAGAAATAATGTTCTTTTTCTATGTTTACATGATTCTCATTCTTACAGTAAAAAAATTTTACTTAAGAAAGTTATAAATCATTAAATAATCATATAGCATAATTGTAAAGCCTATTTTATGGAGGCTCAAATAGAAATGAACAATTTTAGAATATATGAATGTATGCAGCTTGATGGAGAGAGCTGTATACTTATCCAGGTGTTATTTTTTTTCTGTGAGAAGAGATAATCTGACATCTCAGGCAATCTAATCGTTCTCTGGAACAGCCTGCTTGTTATTCCTTGAGACTAACATCTGCAGTCTCTGTGTATTTATTCCATCTAGACAGACGTGAAAATGAAAAGAAGTGCTATTGTCCTAGAGAGTATTACAATCAAAGCAGTAATAAAATATGTTGGGCTAAGTGAATTTTTATTTCCTTAATAGCTTCCCTTAATAAAAACATTCTTAAAGATATATAAACTGAGGAGCTTGAGGAATCAAGACAATTCAAGAGCAAAAGGACATTGTTTCTTGTAATGTAAAAAGATATACTTACCTTTGTGGAATATAAAACATATGTTGAGGAGGTGGTTTATAGAGGACTCCTTCATACACAGGCCAGAGCCCACTTAGAATTCTGAAGAGAGAACTTTTCCCACAACCATTGGGACCAGTTATCAAAAGATGCATTCCTTCTTCTACCTAAAGTAAGAAATAAAATTACAAACTGCAATAGTTTAAAATGATTTCTTTTGGCAGCACCTAAAAGTGAATTTTTTTTTTTAAATGTTCAAACACATGATAACCCAGAATGGGCAAGAGATCAAGGAAAAATATTTCAGGGTTGAGAAAAAGTTTGGCTTTTGACTATTCTCTGAAGCTAAAAGCATCATTACATAATTCAATTCCAAAGGAAATGAATCTTCTCGAAATGGGCACTGGCTTTCCAAAATTATAATTTGTTATCAGATACCACGTACACATAGAGAAAAACAACTGCTTGGGAAATAAGACAAATCATAAAAATTTAAATAAAAATGTGGGATGTAGTGGCTCACGCCTGTAATCCCAGCACTTTGGGAGGCCGAGGCGGGCAGATCACGAGGTCAAGAGATCGAGACCATCCTGGCTAACAGAGTGAAACCTGTTTCTACTAAAAATACAAAAAATTAGCTGGGCGTGGTGGCAGGAGCCTGTAGTCCCAGCTATTCCGGAGGCTGTGGCAGGAGAATGGCATGAACCCGGGAGGCAGAGCTTGCAGTGAGCCAAAATCAGGCCACTGCACTCCAGCCTGGGCGACAGAGAGAGACTCTGTTTCTAAAAAAAAAAGAAAAAAAAAATTAAATAAAAATATATTACATTATATTTTATATTAATATTGGATTAAATTTACATTGAATTCAAATACAACTGAAAATTAACTGCAGTTAATAGCTACAAATCACAGTTATCCAAGGAGTCAGCTGGGTTGTTTAGTTTTATACTTCAGCCGTCTGAAATGCTACAAAAATCACAAAAGCCCATAATCAGAGAGAGAAGATGATTCAAATTCTGCTTTATTCACAGATGGAGGAAATACCTTTAACAAACCAAGGATAGAGGAAAGAAAGAGGATTGTATTTTAGTCTCATGTCTAGGGATGAATTAAAACACACACATATAGAACATTATGTATATATGAATAATATATATATAATATTCATAAATAAAATAGAGGTTATTTATTTATTATTTATTGGATGATTCCGTTTATTTTCTCTTATTATTGACATTTAAACTGTTAAATTTCATGAGTTCCCATTCCACATAATAGGATGAAGAAGTTGTCTTATTACGGTATTTAAAGGGTATAGTGAAGAATAAGCAATAGAAACACCATTTAAAATTTATATTTACTTCTACCAAGAGCAAACGAAATTTTATAATCAGTGATACCCAAAAAATAAATATCAGAAATTTATAGGATGGCTGTAGATCTAGCTTTGTTTAGAATGGACACCAATATTCAAGTATCAATAATGTAGAATATATTATACTGAAACTCAAAGATGAAAGAGTATTATATTGCTAGCATACCAAGAAAATCTCAGGAAGAAGCTAGAAAAAATTAATTTGTTATCTGCCTGTGCTCTTCCACTAGAGAAAAAGCTTCCACTAGAGAAAAGTTAAATTTTGTAGAAGCGTAAATATTTTCCAAATGATTTTTTAAAAGCATATATACCATGGTGAAAAGCACATTGGCAAAATATTTTAATAAGGCCATTCTCTATTAGGAATTCTCAGAAATTTAACACATTTTGTGGGGTAATTGGAGACTTTCTACATTAATATTAATATTTTCTCAGCATAAAGTTCTCTGATGCTTAGAATTCTTTTGTCTCTCACTAACTTTTCTTCTGCAAATAATTTTTAAACTTTTAAAAATTCATATATATATTTATTTATTTTTTGAGACTGAGTCTTATTCTGTCTCAGGCTGGAGTACAGTGGCATGATCTTGGCTCACTACAACCTCTGCTTCCTGGGTTCAAGCGATTCTTGTGCCTCAGACTCCTGAGTAGCTGGGATTACAGGTGCCTGCCACAATGCCCGGCTAATTTTTGTGTTTTTAGCAGAGACAGGGTTTCACCATGTTGGCCAGGCTGGTCTTGAACTCCTGACCTCAGCTGATCTGCCCACCTCAGCCTCTCAAAGTGCTGAGATTACAGGCATGAGCCACCATGCCTGGCCTGCAAATGATTTTTTAATCCTGAAGGCTAACAAAGGTATGAGATCCTTTCCTCTAGAAACTTATTTTTCAATCTATGGAGAGGATACAGAACTTCCTATTATATTTTAGGTACCTGAGAATTTAAATATAATTCTCTGAGTTAGAAATAAGTACTTATGAAGAAAGTGTACTTTACTAACACATATCTTTGTACAACTTCAAATCTTCTAAGATACTTTCACTAGATTGAGTATTTTTAGTTTAGTTCATTTTATATAAAAGAAACTTCTCTATATTTTTCTGCAGAAAGAGTGTGATATGCCCACACTAATGTAGTTAGTAAGCAAAGCTCAAGACACGTACACTATTTAACAAATAGAGCAACAAGAGTTGATATTATAAAACCTATCCTGACCAAAAAAAAAACCCTCTCTATAAAATCATAAACTATAAATGTGAAACCATTAATAAATAGTTAAATACTCTATGTATGCCATTAGTACCTAATTGGTACTTGTGTTCAGATCCTAGTAATTAGACCACCCTATAGGTCTATACATGGAAAAATAAAGTCTGACCAAATTGCAGCTAAAATACAATTTCTTTAAATTTACTGACACAGGATTTTACCCTGTTCGATGCTACTCATCCTCTCCTTTCAACCCTCAGTAACCCAAAACATTTGCAAATACATCTTTAATAATTAAACCTTGACTAAAGTCCATACTAAAATCATTAATTAGCATATGTTTGTCATGTTTGCAATTATTTTATCAAGTCAAATCATTTCTTTGTTTGAACCTAGCTCAACTTGCTATATTATAGTCATTAATACTTGTCAGCAAATTATTTTGTGCTTCAATCCCAAAATGTGTGTTTGAATTTTATAATGCCTTAAGTCAGAGACTCAGGTTTATTGGATACTTTTACTTTTTAGTTTTTGTAATCAGTACACAAGAATAAGAAATTATTGTCAACAGAATTAAAAACTAAATTCCAATCCATAGATCTTCTGATTATAATTGTACATTAGTACATGTAATTTATTTTAAAAATTTAAGTCACAGAATGTATACTGACAAAATTAAACTTGCTAATGACATCTATTCATATTTTAGTAAATATATTACAGTATAGGCTTTTAAAAAAGTAATTTCTATAGGGCAAAAAATGAAAATTTATTTCCAGATACAAATTTCTGATGAAATTTCCTATTGTTCCCCAAAATTACCTTGTGCACTATAATTTTGATTTTCGACCTGGCAATAAAGCAGTAGAAATCAAATTTCTCTTTTCTCTCTGCTTTCTGAGGAGTAACTGCTTCTGTAATTGAGCCACTGTGCATACCTTTCTTGATTTCCCCTTTCCAAATGCTCCTCCAAGTATTTAACATAAGGTACATGAATTCTGAGTTGTTTGTATTAGTGTGATGGCAACAATCAGAAGATTCTTGAATATCATCTTACTTTGAAGTTTAGCCTGGAAGCCACCACTTCTCCTGCTGGTGTAATTATGGGAACATTTTCACAAATAATTCCATGATCCACATCGATAACTTTTCCTGTAATTAAGAAAAAGTGTAAGATACAAACATTATCATGGGTTTCTGATTAAATAACTTAAATTATAATGGAGTCTAACAGGTAATTTCAATTATAAAGATAATTCACAGTAGTAAATTACAGAAACAAATGTAAATATAGATATCCAGACCTGAGGCAAGGTTTAATGTAATGCAAATTTGTACATATTGACACATCTACTTGGAATATCTTTCTGAGAAACATTATTTTATAATAATCGAATGTCAACATCATTACAATAGCAAAGCTATACAATCTGAAATAACCCAGCCCTAATTTTGACAAATACTCTATTTCCCTGAATTAACATTTCTATAGAAAAAAAACCACAGTGCTGCAAAAAAGGGAATTACGACAGAGAATAATGCAATTTAAAAAAATATGTAACCAAACTTAAGTTTAGAAACAGTATTATGAAGAACAACATGACATTAGATCGAATTCTATTTGTTAGTTGAATTTTAAAAGCAAATGATTCATTATGCCATATGTTCAGTTTCCAAAAATAATTTGGAAATTTGTGTCCTAAATAAAAGTAGCATAACACTGTGTTTTTGTGGTAATATCAGTCACCACCCCTCAAATTGCAACACTAATATTAGGGATTGCTGTTTAAATAATGTTGGTTATTTAAATGTTGGTTCCTTGTAACTACTAAAAGCTATCTTCTTAAACTTTGGTTCTGTTGATAAACACTTACATGTAGGAAAATACAAAAGCACTTGAGTTTAATACCTTTAATTGCCAATGTGTCACTGAGCGGTAATTCTACATTAGCTCCATTCTTGCTATGGCTTTCAGACTCTTGAATGACAGCAGTTCTCTTATAAATGCCTCTTTTTACTTCATCAAAGACCCAAAACATATTGTACACTCGAGCAGTGTAGCCTGCTAATTCAGTTACCTGAAAGCAATGCAGAGAGATAAAATAGAGTTACTAGACCCAAGACAATAAATAAATAAATATGTAATCATATAAGTTTCTTGACTTAATGTTGAAGATCCTATCGTATTATACATGAGATATATAATACATCTGAAAACTAAAACAAATGACAGTACAAAAGAGCACTATAACACCATAACATGTTTGATTGAAATTATAAAACATAATACACAGATTTTAGAATATTAATGAGAGTTAAGGATCATTCAGTCAAATTTCTGATTTGGCTTCTGTTTACATGATGAAATTCATTTCCAATAAATTAAAAATTTTGTGGAAAGCTTAAGGTCATTCAATGAAATTATAATCTTTTATTTTTTGTATCTTTTTTCTAATTAAAATAGAAGATTTTAAGTAGGAGAAAAGTACCTTTTGTCCTATTATGAAATGAATATTTCCGTGCCAAATTGATTGTCAAAATTACTATATTTGGAAGGATACCAATATTGAGAGCAAGCTCAATGAAAAGCTTCAAATCCTTTTCAGTATAATTCCCAGAATCCAGCTTCTTTTGAAGCCAAACATGATTTATATGCCCAAAGAAAAACATTAAATATATTCTTTTTTTTCTAGGTAAGATTATAAGATGAGCTAAATCTCTACTTTAGTCCACAAAGCTCAATGGAATGGTGCCTTGTTTCTATTCTTTCAGCTGTTTACTTTGGTTAACCTACTGCTGTTCTTCTATTAAAAGAACACCTTGTTATCAGGGTACTGTGAAAGGTGACTCATTTCTTATCAAGAACATGTGTCTCAGTGAAAAAGAATGCACAAGAACTAAGGATAGTTCTTGCACAAGAATGCACAAGAATAATCAAGATATCTCAGAAATAAATATTTCTTAATAAATTGCAGAATACAACAATGTCGACATTTGTGTAAAATTTCTGTGTATGCAAAACGTAAGCAGTAAATGTGTAGGTATTATTATTAAAAGCCTTCTACCACACATCTCTACTGAGAGATCTGTAATTACACTATTATTTCATTTCTGTATGTTAATGTTATAGCTATTTAAATGATTTCTAATGTTATCTAGAAGAACCTCTTAGTTGCCAAGTAGAGGAAAACAAATTTAAAGATTAACAAA
Organism: Theropithecus gelada; assembly: GCF_003255815.1. Lineage (NCBI taxonomy): Eukaryota > Metazoa > Chordata > Mammalia > Primates > Cercopithecidae > Theropithecus > Theropithecus gelada. The sequence goes on from NC_037679.1 coordinate 968,781, forward strand.
ATATGGATTCAAGTGAAACCTGGGCAAATATAAATATTTGCATAGAAAAGAATTCCAAAACCACAAGTAGAGGTCAATTCAAGAAAGGCAGGAGGCAATGAATCAGTGGACCATGATGGAGTGTGAAGACAGCAGAAGTGTCTGAAAAAAACTAAGAATGTGCCGGTAGACAAATTACTTTGGGGTACAAGACAGGGAATTTGTCTTAGAACCCTAACTCTACAAAGGAAATTTGGTCCCTCTGGTGCTAGCAGAGAAGACATGGTGGGTGCTTTCATGTGCCGTCACAGCAGTACAAGAATTTTTAGAAGTGAACGTTTTATGATTAAAAGTCAATTCAAGCAAAATAAGGCAAAATGCAATAATTTGTTGAGTTGGAGACAGTTTAGAAAAACTAATTGATATCATTTCTCTAACTTAGATAGCACAATGTTTTAATGTGCGATAAATAAAATCTTGATTTGTCATTTAATTTTAATATTAAGTAATTTATTACATCAACAAATCTATCCCAAAGACTGTCTCCAGATTATCAACATTACTATTTGAACTTTTTTAAAAAATTGAGTTGCTTGTTAGCCCTTTGTAACTCTTTTATATAGTTTATTCAAGGCTGACTTAATATGCAGCTAAATTTATAATGATGTTCTAGAATTTATATTAATATGATAGCCATAAGAGTAATTGGTAGTGAGAATAACTTTTATGGGAAGATTATATAATATCTGAATTCAATTAAGTAATTTTAACGTTGGTCCTGTGGTATCTGCAGGTCTTATTATTATTTTGTCAACAAATATTTATTAACCATATACAGTATTGCAAGTATGAAAATGGATATTAGGAATGTAAAGATGAGTAAGACAGTTCCTGCTTCAAGGAGCTGAGTGGTGTGATGCAGGCAATATAGACAGTTATAATGTGGTGAAACATCAGATATACACTGAGATGGACACAAAAGAGGAAGACTCAAACTCTGCAGGAGGAATGCGGAATGGTAAGAAGGTATTACCCATTTAACAAAGGAAAGGTAAAAGCTTGCAAGATATATAAGAAATGTTATTAGCTAACATTTATTGAGTGTTTAATATGTGCTGTTTTAAATATTCTACATGTATCAGCTCACAACAACCCCACAAGTCAGTGTTATCATTATCCCCATTTTATAGATGAAGAAACAGAGACACAGACACGTTAGGGAACTTGAGCTAAGGTCACATAATTTGTAAATACTGGAGCAAAAACGAAAATTTAGGCACTCTGCCTCCGGAGTTCATACCTAAGGGTTTCTTTACAATGTAAAACAAAGATAACATACTATAGAGAGACAAAGAGAAGTAACAATTGATAGTATAAAAAACAAAGGATATTAGCAGCATTACACTGGGGAGTTGCTGCCCTTAATCTTGATTATACTCAGCAATTTTGGCAGAGAAAAGATATGTTTCCAAAATACTAAGTATACTTGGTAATTGACATTTTGCTTGATTTTCATAAATTTTATTTTAATCGAATTGACAATAAGAAATGCAAGTACCTCTTTGTATGAAGACATAATCCTTTCAATAGCATCAGCTCCAGAGGCCAGTAAATTTCGAGCAGTGGTAAAGGCTTCTGTCCGTTCACTAACCATAACTTGCTTTTGGCCATCCTCTAGGTATAAAAGCAAATTACAAAACTATTGAGTTTTGTTTTTTTTTTTAGTAACTTAATGTTTTATATTATACAAACTAAATTGTGGCTAAAACAACCACATATTAATTTTTCGTTAGTAGTAGCAATTTTCTAGAAATATAATGAATCATTGAAAATTCAGTGTTTGGGCCAGGTGCAGTGGCTCACGCCTGTAATCCCAGCACTTTGAGAGGCCTAGGTGGGCGGATCACTTGAGGTCAGGAATTCGAGACTAGCCTGGCCAATATGGTGAAACCCTGTCTGTACTAAAAATACAAAAATAAGCCAGACGTGGTGGCGTGTGCTTGTAGTCCCAGCTCCTTGGGAGGCTGAGGCAGGAGGATCACTTGAACCTGGGAGGTGGAGGTTGCAGCGAGCCGAGATCATGCCACTGGACTCCAGCCTGGGCCACAGAGTGAGACCCTGTCTCAAAAGAGGGAAGGGAAGGGAAGGGAAGGGAAGGGGAAGGGAAGGGGAAGGGGAAGGGGAAGGGGAAGGGAGGGGGAAGGGAGGGGGAAGGGAGGGGAAAGGCAGGGGGAAGGGAGGGGAAGGGAAGGGGGAAGGGAAGGGAAGGGAAGGGAAGGGGAAAAGAAAGGAAGAGAGAGGAGCAGAGAGGAGAGGAGAGGAGAGGAGAGAAATAACAGTGTTTGTATCAGATTTTGTTTAAAGTTCCTCTTGTTTTATTACTTTTCCAAAATGAGACTTGGTACAAATAAATCAAAAGGAACTAAGACTATTTTCATTTAGCATTCTTTCAACCCTTTCCATATTGGACTCCCTGCCCTGAGGAGGGTGCAATAAAGTACCACTGGGCAGACTGGCGTGGTGGCTCATGCCTGTAGTCCTGGCACTCTGGGAGTCCGAGGCAGGCAGATCACTTGAGGCCAGGAGTTTGAGAGCAGCCTGGTCAACACGGTGAAACCCTATCTCTACTGAAAAAACGAAAATTAGCCGGGCGTGATGGCAGATCCCTGTAATCCCAGCTCCTTGGGAGGCTGAGGCACAAGAATTGCTTGAACCTGGGAGGCAAAGGTTGCAGTGAGCAGAGATCACGCCACTACACTCCAACCTGGGTGACAGAGAGAGACGCTGCCTCAAAATTAAAATAAAATAAAATAAAATACCTACTGGGCAATAAAATAGTATTGATCTGGTAATTAAATATTAATACTACTAACTAATAAGCAAATATTTGTGGTGTGGTTTCTTTAATAGAAATGTAAATTAGCTGATTCTCATAATATAGTCTCTGTCTACCTTTCTCAACCATCCTTCACCCTGTGCTCCAGCAGCATCCTATACATGACATACTCTGTTAATCCTCTGGCATTTGTATATGTGATTTCTTTGGACTTTAATATATTTTCCTTCCTTTCTTGCATAACTTTTTCTCCTTCTTTAAGAGTTAACACTTTACTAAAGGTTTTCCTAGGAATCCTTGTCTCTTTCAGTGAACTTTAATTTCTTCGAAAATCAAGACTGTGTGTTTTATTCTTTATTCCTAGTATTCAGCATAGTGTCTAACACATAGTACTCCTTAATGTGTATTGAATGGATGGATGAGTAGATGGATGGATGGATGGATGGATGGATGAACATCCAAAATTACTGTCAATGGAGAATTATGGTTAAGAGCTAGGAATCAGACTAGGTCTGAATCTAGGCTTTATTGCTCATGAGCAAGTAGTAAGGTAAGTAGGCAAGACACTTCTCCACACCTATTTTCTCACCTGTAACATGAGGTACATAACTATCTCAAACAGCTCTATCTCTTAGGGTTCTAAGGGTTATTGGTGAAAACCAAATAAAGTGCTAGTCTAATACGTGGCCCACAGTAAGTGCTCTAAATATCAGCAGTTATTATTTTTTCTAGTTGTCGTTGCTATTATTGTATATCCACTCAATTTTTGTTTTAGTATTCAAAATTACATTCTCCAGGTTGTTACTTTAATCTTTTTATCACTTTGATTCTCTAGCTGGTCTTTCTATAGATTATCTTCAAATTTCCAAGCTAGATATTATAAATTAAGGAAGAAAGTAGCAGTGATATAGATAGCCCCATGCCCATTTTGATATTTAGTTCACTCTAATTTATCTCAAAGGATTTCAGTGCAAATATATATTTTATGCCTTGTTGTAATTATCAGATATTTTTACTTTTTTTGCACATAGACAGCTCAACTTATTTTGAAAGGGATACCTGCACAACATAAGGTAAAATTCACCCAGCAAGTATTTACTGGACACCTAGACGTGCAAGAAATTAGGCAAGATACTGCAGGACACAACAGGAAGAAATGTGATTTTCAGATTTTATTTTCCCGAGGGGGCTTATAGCTTGGTAGAAGAGAGATGTCAAATTCCTAAACAATTACGTAGTGAAGTGTGGATAAGTTAATGCAAGGTGTTTGGAGAGGGCAAAAATTATTACTTGCTGCAAGAGACAGAAAATGTTTCATGGAGGAGTAGATTTTGAGAGACGTCTTGAAGATGGCATACAATTTTAATAGATTAAAAGTACCGCGTAGGCAATGGCACAGAGAAGGGACATGTCAAGTAATGCTAATTGAATGACAAATTGGTTAAGTTTACAGTATGAGTTGATGTCAAGCACTGATTTCATGGACTATCAGAAGCACCATGAGTTAATGGAGATGTTTTACCATAGTCCAATGTGTCCTCTCCTAGCCCTACTGATAATCACTGCTCTAGAGAACTACTGTTAGTCCCCTTGAAGTTAATTTGTTAGTTTGCCTAAAGAAGGAAAACAAAAAGGCTCATGAGCATTGGTATAAGGGAGAAGCGAAAGATGTGATTACATAAATAGACTGGGAACAGACTACAGATATTCTTAAAGACATGTAAATGTGTGATAAAATTTAGATAGCCACAAAAAGAGTACCGAAATAGTAAATTGCTAAATCAGTTAAAATGCTAAGAATAGTTTTGGCTCATAGAAAATCCAGCTGACAATCTAAAATAATTATGGAATTTTATGAATTTGGGTTAAAAGGGATTTGAATAGTAGTTTTCATCAAAAGCCTCTGTTAAGAGGAAAAGACATTTGCACAGATGGACTGGCGTTTCATATGGCATGATAATTTCTGTCTTGCTTTGGCAGATTAATGCCTATTGGGTCTTCTTCGTGTTTTTAGCAATAAAATAACAAAAACTTCCTCCAGATTTTATGTGGCTTTTTATTCTACTAGTTCTTCTTTGGCAGGTACTGTGAGAGCATTGCCAGTAGTATTTTGTCAGGCACCCAACAGCCAATTGCCTGACCTCTAGGACAGGGCCAGATTCCTTAGTGTCAGAGATATAAATCCATGACCTAAAATACTAAGCAGTTTTTATTCTAGGTCAATACATTCTTTTTGTCTTCACTAAATATTTTTTTAGCTATTTTGTCAAAAGTTCCTCATTTAAGGATTTCATATTTAACACGATACCTGTTCATTTTACTGCTACTTTTGAGCTCTGATAGTAACAAGTGCATATTAAAAATTGGTCACATGTCTTGTTATTTCACAGAAAAGACAGGAAAGAATTTTAAACTTAAGGTATGCCTTATATATTTATCATAAACCTTGGAACTATACATCACAAAGAGTGAAGCCTAATGTAAATTATGAACTTTGGTTAATAAGAAATAAATATTGGTTCATCAGTTGTAATGAAAGTTCCACACTAATACGAGATATAAGGCATTGGGGAAACTATGGGGATCTCGAGAGGGTATTTAGGACCACTGTACCTTCTGATCAATTTTTGTAAACTTAAAACCTATCTAAAGAAATAAGGTATATATTTTTTAAAATAAAAAGTAAGTTTATTCTTCTACTTTTTTCAAACTTATCATCTGAGTTTATTTCTCTTCATTATCTTTCTCTTTGTCATCTTGACAAATCTTGACAAAATTTACAACCTGTGCCTATCCTCCACCACATATAAACATCCATTCTAAATGATTGAAGATTTGAATATGAAATGAAAAACCAAGGAAATTTCTAGAAGATACAATAAGGAATGTCTTTATTATGTTGAGTTAGGCAAATATTTCTTAAATAGGACATAAAATCACTAACCATAAAGAAAATTATTGATGAATTAAGCTATATTAAAAGTATGAATTTCTATTAGACACCATTAAGAGAGTAAAAAGGCAAGATGTAGAATGGGAAAATATATTTGAGATTAAGTGTGTGTGTGCGTGTGTGTGGTGTGCATGTATATTATATATCCAACAAACGACTCATTACATAATACATAAAAACTTTTACAAATCAATATGAAAAAACTGGTAAACCAATGTAAAAATGAGCAAAAGACTTACAGGCACGTCATAACAAAGGCTATCCAAATGTCCAATGAATAAATAAAAGTACTCAACCTCATTAGTCATTAGAGAAATGCAAACTAAGACCACAGTAAGTACCACTATACACTCATGAGAATGTCTAAAACGAAAAAGCCAGACAAAGATGATGTGGAGGAACTAGAATCTTTACACATTGCTGTTGGGAATGTAAATTGAAAGAACTTTTTCTGGAAAACTGTTTTACAAAATCTGCTAAAGCTGAACCTATGCATAGGCCGTAATCTAGCAGTTCTACTTCTAGTTAAGTACCCACAGATATGTATATATACACCAAAAGATATGGACAAAAATGCTCTTAGCAGCACTATTACTAATACGCACCAAACTGGATACAATCTAATGTCTACTAACAATAGAATGGTTAAATAAAATGGTATAGTCATACAGTGGGATGCTATATAGCAATGAGAATAAATATACTATGGTTATACTTGGTAACACTGATGAAGCTCATAAGCATAATACTGGGTGAAAGAAGCTAGTCATAAAAGAGTATGTATTACATAATACTATTTATGTAATTTTCAAACTAGCAAATACTACTTGGTAGTGAGAAGGTCAGTATACTTTGTGACAACTCATTAACTGGTACACTAATGATTATGCCCATATTGGCATATATACTGTACTTTAAACAATTATAGTCACTTATATGCATACCTAATTAGAGTTTTAAAGTATGCCTTTGATATGTATTGATAATACTGCTATGTTCATTGGTCAAAAAGAGTACAATTATATCCAAACTGGCCCACAATATAAAATAATATTTCAATGATTTGACATTGGAATGAGAGACAATAATGCAGCAGAAGCTGAAGCTATGGATATAATCTTATTGGTAGTACATTTTAGGAATAAAAGCATTCACTAATGCTACTAGAGTGCATGCAGTGTCTTTCAGTTACTCCTGATATTCTACTTCACACTCACAGATCACAAACATGTGGACATTACTGGCAGTGCTAGTAGCTTAGACGTTTTTTTTTCCTGCTCGTTAGGTGTCTGTGATAAGATATTGACAGAGGAACCTCATAGCTTTCACTGGCCTCCTTGCCCAGAACAGCTTTTGATATCAAGAGAAGAAAGGCAGCCTACTAATGTTAAAGAATTGAGGTTGTAGACCTCAGGTAACTATTTTCTTCACATAATTTCAGTCATTCTCTTAATACTAAGTAAATAAAGGGGTGGTAGTCTTTAAAAATAATGTAATAGAAATTCTACATAACTAACTACTTCAATGCCTCTTTGCCAACCATTTGGTCCCATGATTAATCTGCCTCAAGCTTACCCACGTTCCTTACAGAGTAAGTTCCAATGTAGCTAATATGGTGGCGTATGATGCAGTAGAAAAAAGCAGTGCATCTGGAGTTACAGAACGCCCTCCATCCTTAGGGCTTCCGCTAACTACCTGTGTGACTTTAGGCAAAGCTGGGGCTGTAGACCAGATGGCCTTTAAACTCCTCTTTTGATGTGAAAATGTCATGTTCTATATGTAATTTTATTATGAGAATTCAAATACAAATATAATCCTGTCCTTACCATAAGATTTCACTTAAAGTTTTAGGTGGATAGTACAGCAAATCTGCTATAGAATTATTTTTCCTTTCCCTTCCAACAAAAATTGTGCAGGTTCTTCCTATCTCCATTTTCACTTCTGAATTCCTAATCCACTTTCAAACTTGCTCCTTTAAACTACAGCAATGATCATATTAGCAAACATCTATTGAATATATGTGAGCCAGGCCTTGTTCTAAGTTTTACATATCTGATCTTATTTAATGCTTGTAACAACCCTGCTATTATTTCTCTTATTTCGGAAATGTGGAAATTGAAGGACAAAAGATTACATGATTTGCCCAGGGTCACAGTCTAGAAAGCAAAAAAGCCAGCGTAAGATCCAGGAAATCTGACTCAGGAGCCACAGGGTAAGAATATGATAAATATTAACAGTTGCTTCTGCCTAGGTTCTTATTTAGCCAAGGACTGTTTCAAAGCACATTAAGTATGTTACATGTAATTTCATAAAAATTTTGAAAGATGTGTATAATTATCTCTATACTTAAGATAGAAAACTGATGTACATAAAGTGTATGTAACTTTCCCAGAAAGGATAACTATTAAATAGCAGAGCCAACATTTGAAGAGCAACCTTCTTTTTTCTTTATTCTATTCCCTTTTGTCCCCCCTCTACTTCACATTTTCCCCTTGCCATTTCTTCCTGACTCACCTATTTTTCCACCTTTTTTTTTTTTTTTTTTGCCTTAAAATATATAGCATCATGCACTTTAACGTAAGGGACAACTAAATGACTGAAGATTAGATTAGAATACATGGCATGTAATTTCAAGAACTAAAACCTTAAAGATATACTATTATCTTTAAAAAATTATTTTGGCTGAGTAAAGTCACTTGGTATTTTCATGTGTTAAGTCTTTGTATGATGAATGTATTTGGTAAATACATACATATATCTGCAAACATTACAAGCACAGATAGTAATCCTTAATATTACAGATTTTGAAGAACATTCTCAGTATTCTGTCATATGAATTCATTTTCCTGTCTATGAAATTCTCACATCACTTTTCTCTATACAAAAATTTTCTTTTGAAAGAAGCTTTAAAAAATACTTTGTTTCACTTGCCTCAATGAGGTTATTATATTTCAATCTAAAATTTTAATGTTTCTTTAATTTAACATGGTATTTTCAGGATTTGTAGGATTTATTTTTAAATATATTATTACATCTTGTTAAATAAGCTTGTTAGATTCTTTCTATACATTGTTTACTTTTTACTGGTCTCTGTGGGATTAATTTGTCACCACTTAATAGCTGCATTTTTGTTGTTCTATGCTGAATACTCCTGGGTTTTCTAATCACACCAGTGTGTCCAAGCTCTGACTAACAAAACTACATCATAATCTTGTCTATAGAGTTTTCTCTAATGTACATTATATATTAAATTTTTTAAATGAGAATTGTTATTTTAAGAAATGACTTTTTAAGTAAATATCGGATAGTTTTGGCTGTTTTTTTGGTAAAACTAATATTAAAACCATAGATTTTAAAGTGTCTTTCTCTCTAATACTCTTTTGAAAAAGTAATTTTATTTCATTATGAAAGGATTATGTCTAAAATACTATTACTAACAATACCTTTTTCAATATAAACTTTTTAAAATTAAATTATTTTTAGTAAATTTTGAAACATAAAACCATATAAAATTCAATTTTCTCAGTGGTCTACATATACTGTCTATTACACAGTTCAGTTGTGAAGTATAATTGATATATGTATACCACTTGCCACAGAGAAAGGCTGACAAATACTAACTTACTAAAATGAACATATTTATGTTAAGGATAACTCAACTTTGACAAGTGTTTTTGTAAGCATTAGTTAAAACATTGAAGCACGGTTTCAAAACATTTAGGCATATTGTAATTATTGTTTTTATTAGATCACTTCAAACAAATAGCTATTAATCCTTAATTCTACACAAAATAACTATAAAACAGTATAGATTCTGTAACAATATTCTTAGTTTTCTAGGTAATAATTGTCATCTTTTATTTTCTAGGTAATAATTGTCACCACATATCAAGTATAACATGTTCTGTACTTCATAAACATTATTCAGTTAAATCCTCACAACAATTCTCTGAAGTAGCCTTTCTGGTTCTCATTTTACAAATGGGGAACTAAGGTATAGAGAGTTTAATCAACTCTAATTAAACAGACTAAGAGGATACAAGTAGGAAGAGGGAGAACCAAAAGTTGAACAAAACTCTATTTCACTACAAAGCCTATGCTTTTGTCTAGCTCCTTAAACACCATGGCCAATTTTAGTCCTGCGATTTTTAAGGAGGGATGTCTTATTTTAGGAAAAGAGTAGAAAATACTTCTTCAGTTAATTCTTCTCTGTTCCAACAGATTAAGATCCAAACTCCCATCCAAGGATGATACAACATTTTAACATTGGTTTTTCTTCCTTGCCTTTATCTTTCTTTGTTATTCCAAAGAATGAAAACTGTTATTAAAAACTGTTGAGACAGTGATAGGATAGAATTAGCCAGCTGCAGCTTGACAACCACCATTCCTACAAAACCACCAAATCATGCCGCATAAGAGGTTATCTATGTTATTCACAAGTAGAGGAGCCCTTGTTCCATGGCATTTAAGCATTCCCTGAAGCAATATTCCTGCTTGCCCACTGTAGTCAATTGACTTTTCAAATCACAAAACAGGGCAAATTCAGTTATAGAATATTTATAGACTAAATGTATGGGATGTGTAGAACTAACGTTTATAACACACAAGGAAAGCTTGTGTTATACTCTTTCTGAGGGTAATGACTTGTTCTGAGGTTAAGTGTGAACTAGAGAATCATCCTATATTAGGCAATATAATTAAAATTGCTCAAGGTCAACTCCCAGAAACACTGCATCAGAGATCTCTGAAATAGCTCAGAACTGGAAACGTCTTTGAGCCACTGTCTTATTTTTCATACTGCTGGTCTTATTACTGGATGCTGTAAAGTCTGCCATTGTTTTGGACTATTATTAACTAGAATAATGACTATGTACACAGTTTAGCCCACATAAAACTAGCAATGGCACCTTCAAAAGAAATAATGTTAAACATATATTTGAGATTAAGCATAAATGTCATTACCACCATCTGCAAAGCCAGTCGCAGTGATAATAGGTATAGCCACCATAATTAGTCCACTGCTGCTCCAAACATACTTCATCAGGAATTGTTCTATCATGATGTACCACAAACGTTTGGATAAAATGAGGTTCATCTGATCCGCTAAAGCTTTGTAACTTTTCTGAAGTTGTTTCATTTCTACCTATAGAGAGGAAAAAGAGTTGAGGACTTTCCTTAAAGACATATACATATTCTTTTTTTTTTTTTTTTTTTTTTTTTTTTTTTGGCTTTTTTTTTTTTTTTTAAAAACAATTAATTAAAATTAAATACAATTTTTTTTTTTTTTTTTTTTTTTTTTTTTTTAGTATGGCATTATCTATGTGTCTTAACAACCAATAAATGCAGATTAATACCAGTATTAGTTATTATTTAGTTTTGGTCACATGTGTATTATTTTTAAAAGTTTATGCTACTCAGTGGACATAATGTTGGGTATAAAATACATATAAGTAATTTATAGTTATGATATTTAAATTTTATGCATGAGATGTTAAAATTAAATGATATTATGTAAGATATGAATAAATAATTGTTAGAGCTTTGTCCTTGTTGATTACACCAAAAATACCTGAAAATGGACACGACATATATATGTATAGACTCTACTTTTGAACTGACTCACTTTGTTGGATTTTGTCTTTTATGCAAGAAGTCTAAACACACTATAATTTATATCATTGAATTCAATAGTTCAAGAAGAATCACAAATCAATATGATATAATACAATATATGAGGTAATTTTCAAGTGGGAGCAAGAGTCCTAAATTTACTTTAAATATTCTTTTTCAGGTTGCTACTGCTATTAAAAAAGACACAGATAATTACTGATGCTTTAAAAATTAAATAATTCTGCTTGGTGATTGACATGCCGTCTTCAACAGTAGAATACTTTATTTTATTCACCAAGTCATTTAAATTAAGATTGCATTGCCTTTAAAATTTCTGTCTTATTTCATATTCTGAAGTTACCTTCATACACTATGAGTATGTATAATTGGGCTAATTGTTTTAGGGATCTGCTTAACGTTGAAAATCTTCAATAATTGAAAACATTCTGAAACTCCTTTTGTACTCCTCATTTCTTCTCTAATCTCAGCTTTTTTTTCCCAAAGCTGGACAAAATTTCATTTCACTTCCTCTTTTCATTTTGTCAAAATATAGTGCTGAACATGAACTAAGAGTAGTAGAAATGCCATTTTGTGAGACACTTTCCTATGCTTCTTGGGAATGGGGACGCTCCATATTGATCAGACATGCAAAATTGTTAAAAATGTCTTCTGTAAGAAATCCTGGTTCCCCCCCTCCTTCGACAACAAAGGAACAACAAAGAATATCATTCTAAATTTTCCATTTCAATGGAAACATGTTTAGTCTTAGTTTCCAAATATATATTTTCTTCTGGTAGGTGCTCTAGGGCCACCTACCAAGTTGGGATTTAAGTTTTAAGAAAACACGTTAGAAATAATTCTGACCATATTTGAGTAACTGAGGCTAAGTAGGCTTTTTCAGAGTGTTGCAAATTTTATTCTCATGAAACTTTAGAAAAGTTTGCACCCTATAATTCTTTAACTGGTTACGGTTAAAAGGGGTAATGAAGCATATATTTTAATACAGGTTTAGATGTCAGAGGAATCTAAGACACTAAAGAAGTGGGTCCATCGACAGGACAACAGATGGTATCTGGCACTTCAGTGGCAGTTAGAACAGTCTCACATTTCACCCATCACCTTAATTTCTATCTTACCTTATGTCCTCTGTAAAAGGCAATTTCTTCTACATTGGCTATAATTCTGGAGTGCACATACCGCAAATAGCCTTTTCTATGAGCTTCCTCTGCCACCAGTTTGCCAAATTTGGGAGAACAGGCTTTCAACACTTTAGCAGTGGCATATACCACAAGTCCTGCTAATAGGGTGGGCCCAGTTGGGCTTGCTCCTCTGGATGTAGCAGTTTGAATGAGTGTATAGGAGGTCAGGATTACATCTAAAATAGGTTTGGTCAGATTAGAATACAAGTGAGCCACAGATTGGGAGAACATCATAATATCCTCTGTAAGAGATTGGTCAGGGTTTGCCAGCCTCCCATCCATATTGATCACTTTATAATAAGTCTGATTTGTAAAATAGGTTTCATAGGCATGGTCTACTAGGCGAGTTCTGAAGGCCAAAGCCAATTTGCATTCCAGGTACCTTATTGCACTGTTGACGAAGGTAGCAGGGATGGCAATCATAAGCCACTTGATTAATTTGATGATGAAAGTCCGAGGCTTCTTTTCCACAATGCTTTTCACGATTTTTCCATCCAGACCAGCCACATAGATAGACAGAAAGGTTCTTGAGATTAGAGCCACTGAGTGCAGGCAGAGCCACCCTGTTTCAGTGGTCACAAGTTTTGGAAACAAAATTTTCCGAAGTTCTAGTAGCTGTTTGAAGAAATCTGCATTCACTCCAGGCGAAGGTATTTTACAAACGGTCTCGGTGCAATGCAGTATTTCTGTGTTCTCTGCAGCAGGGTAAGCTGCTTCTTTTTTCTTCCCGTGGCCAGATTGCTTTAAACGCTTGCCAATGATGGGATAGAGGGTTTTCAGAGCATATGCCGCAGCCACCAGGCAGGCAGTCCTCTTAGCAGCACTCGATCTGGTCCATTTCACTCGATCAGCTGCTGCATTTAGCATATGTGTCATTTTCCCAGTTACCCAAACCGGCTTCCAAAAGAATTCGTTTTAAAAGATCATGCTTCACAGAAATCCCCAGCAAATGTTTCAGAAAGTCCTACAGCGTCCCATAGTCTGCAGCGTTTCTCTTCCACTGTTTTGTTTTTAATTTTGTTCTGCTGTGACAGATGCAGCAGAGCTCAGACTCCGCTGCATCTACCGGGAATGATTCTCTCAGAAGCTCCAGCTGCACCAAGCTCCTCCCTCCCAGGCCCCTCATTGGCTGTGAGGGCGGTGGGCCCTTGGAATCTTAGCAGCTTCCCTTTGAACCTTGAAAATGAGGAGAGAGCAAAACGAATTACATCCTTCCTTAAACAGGAGTTCAGAGAGTTAAATGTCTATTTTTGGAGAGGTCGAATCAGGCCATCTGCTGGCGAACAAAACCGCTCTAGCTACTGAGCATGCTCAGTGTCACTTAGAAACCCGCAGAAGTTTCAGAATATACATCACTTCGGTAAGATTTCAGTAGCTACGGCAAACAGAAGAGCAAGCAGAAAGGGAGATTTCCAAGCGAACAAAACCGTCTGTAGCTACTGAGCATGTTCAGTGTCACTTAGAAACCCGCAGAAGTTTCAGAATATACATCGCTTCGGTAAGATTTCAGTAGCTACCGCAAACAAGAGCAAGCAGAAAGGGAGATTTCCAAGAGTTTTAACGAGACGAGAAGGGAGAAGGAACCACGGAAATGAGGGAGGAGGGACAAGAGGATCAACATAAAATGAATGTGGAAAAAGCATGGAAAGAATCTGAAAGGGATCAGAAAAGAAAGTGATAAGTGGGAGGGACACTGGAGAATGCCAAATATCAAATACAAACACTTGGATCTGTTTTTCCGTCCCCCCACCCCCGGCTTTTTTGGGGGTCTGATTTCACATAAGGTCTCAGAACCTAATAGACAAGTTGTAATTGAGGGTATCCCTTGTAAATAAATAGGATAAAAGTCTTCCGTGTTACAGAAAATAATTATTTGCTATGCCTCTAGACATTCTCCCTTTTCCCCCTCCATCCTACTTGTCCTTATGATAAAATTCTTCCAGCCCCATAACTGGAGATCTGATGTACTTATATTTATTTACAAGGAGGCGACTATTAAGTAAATGAGATCAATGTTTCACTTTTACTACTCCCATGTGTTAGGTAGTTTTTACTTCGAGGGGGGTAGCACTTATATTCAAAGTTTAACCATTTGGGAATTCAGCTGGTGTTGGATGATGGAAATAACTTCTCTAGGACCTTACTTCATTTTTCAGGAATTCCTTGTCTTTTGCAAGTGTCTTTTTTGTTTGTTTTGTTTAGCTGTAGAGATAATCTACTGGCTACTTCCTATTTCTATTTGGTTATTTGATAAAAACTAAGAGTCTTAAATTTCTTCACATCCATAATGGAGGATTTAAACTGTTCAACAGTCAAGGACAATTCTGCATATTTTAAAAAATGTAAAAAGCTTTTTTTTGTTTTGTTTTGTTTTTGAGACAGTCTCTCTTTGTCACCCAGGCTGGAGTGCAGTGGCACGATCTTGGCTTACTGCAGCCTCCACCTCCCAGGTTGGTGCCTCAGCAGCCCGAGTAGCTGGGATTACAAGTGTGCACCACCATACCTGGCTAATTTCTGTAGTTTTAGTAGAGATGGGTCTTGCCATGTTTGCCAGGCTGGTCTCAACCTCCTGGCCTCAAGTGATCCACCTGCCTTAACCTCCCAAAGTGCTTGGATTATAGACGTGGGCCACCACGCCCAGCCAAGAGCATTTTTTAAGTCAAGGCTGAGTATATTTTTGGATATGCAAAAACCACTTTTTTGCTCTCCACTCTCCCCGCCCCCATCTCATTAAAACTCTCGGAAAACTCCCTTTCTGCTTGCTCCTTTGCTTGTGGTATCTACTGAAATCTTACAGAAGTGATGTATATTCTGAAACTTCTGGGGATTTCTAAGTGACACTGAGCATACTCAGTAGCTATAGCCAGTTTTGTTTGCCAGCAGCTGGCCCCCAACATACATACACATTTCCAGTCAATTAGAACCTTAGGAAAATATGCATTAAGCTAGAACAGAAGTTGGCAAATTACAACTGGTGGGCCAAATCTAGCCTGCCACTTAATTTTATATGACCCTTAAGCTAGGAATGATTTTTTACATTTTTAAAGTGGTTGAAAATACATCAAAAGAGGAATATTTTGTCCTGTGAAATTTATATAAAATTCTCATTTTTGTGTTTATAAAGAAAGTTTTATTGGAAAACAGTCACACCCATTCATTTATTCTCTGCCTATGGCTTTTTTCAAGCCACAGTGGTGGATGCAACAAAGTCTAAAATAGATACTATTTGGCCCTTTAGAGAAGTTTGCAAACCTCTGTGCTGGAATATAAAATCCATCTCAGCATTAAATGATCTTCATTACTGAGTTTATCACAAATAAAGAACTGTCCTCACTTTTATAAGTAATCATATTTTTAAGTTTTTAAAACTTCTTTCTTATGTAGTTATATTAATTCTGACAGTCATCACATATCTCTTCATTTGTTTGCATTCAATTCAGCAGATTGACTGACACATGAGTGTCAAACTCATGCAAGTTTTTTTGATAACTGGCCATATTAGTAGCACACTCCATCATCCCATTAAGACCTTTTAAGCCTGTCTGTACAGATCATAGTGGTCATGGAAGTTATTGCCAAACTCTTTTCTTCCTAAGCTCTTGCTTTTGTTGTATGCAAGGTAAGGTTGCCTTTCATTTTTGTCACATTTCCTAACAGCTAAACACAAAAGGGTTAGCAGCGACAGGACAGGTTAAAGGCCAGGGTAAACCTAACTGGGGGTGATGGCAGGATGTTGTTAGGCAGAACATGGTACACAGAAGGATGCATGGGTCAGACAGTAGCTGAAAGTCGAGGCAAGTGGTTTGCAATTCATACAACCAGAGGCAGCTATATTGGGGAGGAGCACGGCAGTGAGAAATTTAGAAGCAAAGGACACTAGAGATTCAAACACGACTTAGGTGGAGGTAGGTCAGTTTACCAACTGATAATGAGGTTGTAGTGCAGAAACAAGCTTTTAGCATCTGGAGTGAGAGACTTGTGAGAATGAAGAATTGTTTATCAGGAAAATGATCAAGACAGAAATTTTGTCACCTGAATCATGGTACAAGGAAGGTTGAAAGTGAGTTACTTGAACTGTGGAAAACATCAATGTGAGATTTGATTTGATGTTGAGCCACTTAGGTGAAGACCTAACTCTAACTACCTAAATTTCACTCCCACCATTCACCTCATCCTGATCTCAAGGGTAAGAGTTGGTCCTAGTGTCTGAGACTAGGCACAAGCCTTCAGATAAGGAAGAGGAAGGATTCAAGAAGACAGGAAGCCGTATAGACAATTGAGTCTATATGGCACGTAAGTAAAAATATATGGCATGTAAGTAAAAAACTAAGAATGTCAAGATATTTCTTTCAGTTTTTTCTTTTTCTTTTCTTTCTTTCTTTCTTTTTTTTGGGGGGATGGAGCCTCACTCTGTTACCAGGCTGGAGTGCAATGGCACAATCTAGGCTCACTGCAACCTCTGCCTCCCAGGTTCAAGTGATTCTCCTGCCTCAGTCTCTCGAGTAGCTGGGATCACAGGTGCCCACCACCATGCCCAGCTAATTTTTGTATTTTTAGTAGAGATGAGGTTTGTCATATTGACCAGGCTGGTCTCGAACTCCTGACTTCAGGTGATCCACCTGCCTCGGCCTCCCAAAGCGCTGAGATCACAGGCGTGAGCCACAGCGCCCGGCCTTCTTTCAGTTTTTTTCTATTGGCAGTGTGCAATTAAAGCTAAGAGAATGTTAATTTAGTTTGAATTCCAAAGTGGGAAAGAAAGAGGAGAAAAAAATCATTTGTTACTGTAGTAAAAAACATATATAGGCCTACTTTCCACACAGACATCTCAACTTTATGTGTGTTTATATGGGAAAATACTGAAGTTTTCTTAAGAGGGGAGAAATCGTCTTAGAAAAGATCTTGAGAAACAATGAGAATAATTTTAAAAATCAATAATTCTCAAATCACTGTGCTCTCAAGTGTGATATTCTCACGTACACTACCGATATCCATGAAAGAGATGGATTAAATGGAGTTTATATATATAGAAAATACAAATTAGAGACTATATATGTTTTATGAACTGTAAAACATCAGAAATTATTTTTGTAATAAAAGAATTATATATACATGTATATACATAAATGTATACATAACATATATATGTGTTGCATGTTCAGATTATGAATATCCAGAAAGTAAATAATTTTTAGAAATAAGTAAAGATAGGCCGGGCGCGGTGGCTCAAGCCTGTAATCCCAGCACTTTGGGAGGCCGAGATGGGTGGATCATGAGCTCAGGAGATCGAGACCATCCTGGCTAACACGGTGAAACCCCGTCTCTACTAAAAAATACAAAAAACTAGCCGGGCGTGGTGGCGGGTGCCTGTAGTCCCAGCTACTTGGGAGGCTGAGGCAGGAGAATGGCGTGAACCCGGGAGGCGGAGCTTGCAGTGAGCTGAGATCCGGCCATTGCACTCCAGCCTGGGCGGCAGAGCGAGACTCCGTCTCAAAAAAAAAAAAAAAAA
>NC_037679.1:986954-991307 GCF_003255815.1 Theropithecus gelada
CAAAAAAAAAAAAAAAAAAAAAAAAAAAAAAAAAGAAATAGGTAAAGATAAATTGTTAAAGGTTTGAGAATTTTGAATGGATTTCCTTCTCAATAAATGCTTAATAGTATTTCATCTGTGCCATATTGCTTTCTTGAACTGTTTCCTGACCCAAGAGATTACCTAATTGCTCTACTGGCCCTAAAATAACACAGCGTTGGACTCTCTTATTAGCTATCAGTCATGCTAGCCTTACTCATGGAGGCATAAACAGCATGGAAAATGAGATTTTAGGTCAACATTTCAGCTATTACACATAACTATCTAATACCTGGTTCACAAGGAAATGTCTTTTTCTGTGAAGGAAAACCCAGTAAATATCTTGTCTGAACATGCATCTCATAGGTTACTCTTTCCTTAGCCTAATTCACTGCCTCCTTGTGACTGGAAGGAAA
Source organism: Theropithecus gelada (assembly GCF_003255815.1). Classification (NCBI taxonomy): domain Eukaryota; kingdom Metazoa; phylum Chordata; class Mammalia; order Primates; family Cercopithecidae; genus Theropithecus; species Theropithecus gelada. The sequence continues at coordinate 987,389 of NC_037679.1, forward strand.
GAAGTGACTCTAGTAAGGGAGAAGAAATGGCCCATCCAGCTCTCAGTTCTAATAAGAACTAGGTATTAGATAGTTATGTGTAATAGCTGAAATATTGACCTAAAATCTCATTTTCCATGCTGTTTATGCCTCCATGAGTAAGGCTAGCATGACTGATAGCTAATAAGAGAGTCCAACGCTGTGCTATTTTAGGGCCAGTAGAGCAATTTTTATGTATTTTTCTTTTTAATTTTAATGGGTACATAGTAGGTGTATATGTTTATGGGGTACATGAAATATTTTGATACAGGCATATAATACATAATAATCTTTCAGGGAAAATGAAGTATCCATAACTTCAGGCATTTATTATTTCTTTGTGTTATAAACATTCCAATTATTCTCTTTTAGTTAGTTTAAAATGTATAATAAATGTTAACTGTAATCGTTCTGTTGTGCTATCAAAACTATATGTTATTCATTCTATCTAAATATATTTTTCAACCCATTAACCATTTCCACTCCCCCAGTCCTCCACTAACCTTCTCAGCCTCGGGTAACCATCACTCTACTCTCTATCTCCATTAGTTCAATTGTTTTAATTTTTGGCACCCACAAATGGAGTGCCAGCTCTCAGTTTTTTTTTTTTTTTTTTTTTTTTTTTTTGAGACTGAGTCTGGCTCTGTCGCCCAGGCTGGAGTGCAGTGGCCGGATCTCAGCTCACTGCAAGCTCCGCCTCCCTCAACAACTTGGTCAACTTCTTCTTATGTCCCTTTACTCACAATAAAGAAAAAAAGAGTCAGTTAATCCCTTAGCAAATTATTTCCTCTTTCAGTTAATTTAGTCAATATGTTTTAAAATGTTGAAAGTAGGAAAGGCTAATACACAGGGCCATTGCTCCTCCTTGCCTGTATGGTTTTGTTACTGAAAAAACAACTCCGTGTCAAAGTCTAATATTCTCTGAAATGCTGAATTCACTTGGTCTAATTCAATTTTAGATATACCTTGGTGAATTTTGTCATAAAAATCAGGATTTATGTGATCAAACAAGATGTCTACCTGGGGACATAATCCTATTCTAAATACTATTTTCCAATGACTTAACAAAAAATTGATTACTATATATCAAATTGTGAAATCTTCCCCAGGTTATGTTCTGGAAAAACACGTGGCAATTTAAGAAAAATATACTTTGTGCATTTATTTGGAAGAAGAGATGCTTAGTTTCTAACCAAAATATTATAGGACAGCTTGTAAGATAATTGTTTTGTAAGGATATACAAACATAATACAGAAACAAATAGCATAATTCAATTTTTGTTTTGAGATTTTTTTCTTCAGTAAGGATTTTAACATGTTTGGACCTTTACATCTAATTAAGTTTTCATCAAGCTTTTTTTTTTTTTTTTTTTTTTTTTTTTTTAGCGGAGTCTGCTCTGTTGCCCAGGTTGGAGTATCTCAACTCACTGCAACCTCTGCCTCCTAGGGTGAAGCGATTCTCCTGCCTCAGACCCCTGAGTAGCTGGGACTACAGGCGTGTCCCACCACGTCCGGGTAATTTTTTGTATCTTTAGTAGAAACGGGGTTTCACCGCATTAGCTAGGATGGTCTTGATCTCCTGACCTCATGATCTGCCCACCTCGGCCTCCCAAAGCGCTGGGATTACAGGTGTGAGCCACCGTGTCCGGCCTGATCAAGCTCTCTTAGCAACTCAATGCACAGAATGGTAACTTACTACAGTGCTATGTTTCTTATAAACACCTGTTTACGGAGTATTAAAACTGCACGTGAAGAATATTTAAGGAATTTGGGTATGGGGTAATTAATGGGAATGGAAACATCATTTTTAGCGTTAGTGATCCTTAACTGTGTCCTTGCCTTCTTTTTCTTTCTCAAGTCTGGTCTCTGATTCGAAAAAGACGTCAGAGACCTGTCAGAACTAGGTAAAATTATGAAGGAGATATTTTCAAACACGAATCCTGTGGCCCCTGTCAGATAGTTAGGCTTCCATTTATTTAGGCTTGCCTTGCCTCCGCGATGAAAACGTTGTCAGACAGGCCGGCTGCTTTGCCACAGCGTCCCCTTGCGGCCCTATCAGGACCGGAAGCAACACGCAGAAGCCGCAGAGGCTGTTGGGAGGTTGGGCCTCAGGCCTTGGACCAGAAGGAGCTTCTTCAGGCTCTGAGACTGTCAGGAGGCCCTGGGGGATCCCGTTGAAGCTGCGATTTGGCGCAGAGCTAAGATGTCTGAGCTCTAGACGCAGGGACCTCGGTGTCAAAAGATTTGCGAAGATGAATTGGGTCGGGGGGTCCCGGTAAGTTGTGCAGCTGGAGTTTGAGACTGGGACATTCATTCCTACGACACCTCTTTCTACTTTCCGGCGGAGAGGTCACAGCCTTAGCTGGAAAGAACTTGGTGGGAAAGGGTCTTTTTATTGTTATCCAAATCGCGATGGAGACTCTATAACCATGTCTCTGTTCCCAAAACAAAACGAACTCAGCTTCTTCCCACTGCCTTTACAAAGGCTTCACCTGTGGAGGCCCCGTGAGCAACCTTCCCTGCTGCCCCTCCTCCCCTTCTCCATGTTCTATGCGCTGTTACTCTAATGAGGCCTTTTAGCACCTGAGCCCTCCCCTACTGCCTTTTTTCCGTGTCTGCCCCTCTTTTAGGTTCTTCTGAGTTGATACATAGTCTTTACATTTGGAATTTGGAAATTATTGTGACCAGTCCCAGCTGCACTTAAATCAATGGCGGGGCAGCAGTATCACCATAAATCCAAATTGTAGTTTGTATTTTAAAGGGAAGTAAAGTGAACCGTTTTTACTTGAGTAACTTGAGAGAATGTGCCATTTATTTTGTATTTAGAATTGATCACATAAAGCGTGATAGATTGACAATTTAGTTTTATATAACCTATTCTTTGTTATTGACCTTAAAGTCCAGCTGAGGGGAGATCATGTGGGCCTGTAATTTCATGTGATCAAAATTCTTGATGAGAAGAATTGTTTTGACTGAAACAAGAAGCCATTACATGTAATTTTTTTTGTCACAAGTAGACCCAGGACAGTAATTATGTGGTTAGATTATAATGCGTTTAAGTTCTAAAGAATTTATTGGAGGAAAGACAGCTTTTGTATTCACTAAGTATCGTAACTATGCCTGATAATTTTAGCATGCACTTTTATCCTGTTGAATATGCTAGCATTGTATTTTAGCAATTTACCTGAATTACTTCTGGCTAGTGTTTTGGGAGCAGACTTGTACTTTGGAGAAAAGTAAAAATTTATTTACAGGCTTCAACAGGATTAAGTTGATACATGATTATAATGTGATGTTTTTGAATTTAATATTCTTTAAAATATTAAATAGGATTATATGAAATAATTTTACAAATGCTTAGCACTATTAAAATGTAGATGTTGCTATTATTCTGTCATATATCACAAACTTTTATGGCTATTTTGGGACTAATATTTTAGTTGCTATTGGGAGGATGCAAAAACAATATACTGCAGGAAACATGTACTCTAGGATTATGTTTCTGAAAATGAGGTACAGCAACTGGAGGTGCAGCATCTGGAGATACTAGGTACTGGGGGTTTAAGAAACATGGTTACATCTGGGCCGGGCGCGGTGGCTCAAGCCTGTAATCCCAGCACTTTGGGAGGCCGAGACGGGCGGATCACAAGGTCAGGAGATCGAGACCATCCTGGCTAACCCGGTGAAACCCCGTCTCTACTAAAAAAAATACAAAAAACTAGCCGGGCGAGGTGGCGGGCGCCTGTAGTCCCAGCTACTCGGGAGGCTGAGGCAGGAGAATGGCGTGAACCCGGGAGGCGGAGCTTGCAGTGAGCTGAGATCCGGCCACTGCACTCCAGCCTGGGCGGCAGAGCTAGACTCTGTCTCAAAAAAAAAAAAAAAAAAAAAAAAAAAAGAAAAA